>NW_015506150.1:392786-394407 GCF_001515645.1 Sinocyclocheilus grahami
CAGTTGTCTAACAGCTTGGCCATTTTCATTTCTTTGATCAAGAACCCTCTCATTTCCAGTCTGTCTTGTTCGCACTGGTGCTATTGGGAATCTCACAGAATCATCTGAGGAATTATGTCGACTAATGGCTTCCTTGCAGTTCTTCTCCTCATATTCAGAATTGGATTGAATATTTACCAACTGTCTAGCTGTCCCTTCATACAAACATCTAAATGTTTCCATCTCTGTTTCAGACTTTGAAATTTCTTTTCTCAATCTGTTCCTTCAAAATAATCTCTTCAGCCTCGCAATTTCTCGATGACATGACATAGAATTTAGCTTGACAATTTAGCAACTTGTTTTCAGTTTGAATTTCTTCTAATCTTTTCTTAGTTACCTTGTATGAGGCAAAAAGAGCTTGAAGTGCATTAGCAACTTTTCCCTCTTTGCTTTTAGGCATTTTGGGACAATTTTTTAATTGAGACATAGCCCACTCGTAGGGGTCATCTGCCTTCTCTATCCCATTAAACATTCCCACTGAGCCGTGCTTAGTGATGTATTTAACTATCAACTCTGCCATTTTCACAATCTTATTGAATTGTGTTCAGCAATTCAATAGGCTTCTTTTCCTTCACTGACTGAACATTATCTTGTTTCTTTAAAATACCTGTTAGTCTATGAACAAGATAGCCACACTATGTTGGGTCTCTAAACTTTTCTACACTAAACTGTTAAAAATTTTACACTGTCACAGTAGCCTACATTGGACAAAACCACACTACTTCGGGTTTTATGTTATATTTTTAAAACAGTTTACTTAGCCACAGTTCCTCGGGCTCAAAATAATATTTATCAGATTAAAACAGTGCCACAATACGTCGGGCAAAAACCACACTGCTTCGGGGTTACTGCTTTAAACGTAAGAGTCGCGGTATGTCAGATTCACTATACTATAACACAACTATCATGAAATAATTCTGTGATCACACTACGTCGGATCAATTCAATTATTTAGAATTCAATCAGAATTATAACATCTTCATAGTCAGTTTCAACTACGTTAGAAACTTAAAACTTCAGACACAACATATCTAATACAACTCTGCCACCACAATGCATCGGGTTGATTCAATTACTTAAGAATCTTAACAGAATTATAAGAGACCAACAACAAGTTTCAGTTACTTTAGAAACTTTAAACTTAAGCACTTTGCTTCAGTTACTTTAGAAACAATGATTTCAATACAGCTCTGCCACCACACTACGTCAGGTTAATTCAGTTCCGTTAGAATTTCGCTGGGAAGCAATGAGCTGTAAGAAAAAGTGAAGACGTCGAAGATCTTGATGAAGAATAACTTTTATTACAGAATAGTAGTGACAAAGTACATGTAGTACCTTGGGTTCAACAGAGTCAGACTGAACCCCGAACATCCTAAGCTCAAACATTTTATACACTTAGAGTTTACCCTCAATATAAAGGAAGTTACTCCTGTTTTTACAGCTGTGGTCTGTATGTTAATTAAGTTCTGACACCCCTTTTGTCTGAGGTGGTTCTCAGTGTCCCACGCCTGCTCCCGTTCTACAATTGGTCACCATTTGCTCAGGATGTGATCATCCCAAGTGATCTACAAACAACATAACT
>NW_015506150.1:394767-398364 GCF_001515645.1 Sinocyclocheilus grahami
TGTGTGTGTGTGTGTGGGGAACAGGGTCACATCACAGGAGAGTGAACAGTCTGTCAGGAATCATAGCACGTCAGCTGTCTTAACCGCGGCTTGTGTACGGCATCATCATTGTGTCTGTCACGCGACTCTGTTGCCCTTTCGGGCTTGAACTGATGCTAAAACTAACCACATTATTAACTGTCTTGATATTTACTTTGAAAGCTGACGCTCGCGATTATGGTAAGGGGCGTTACATTTCCGACGTGTGTTTGTGGTGTTCGGCCAATTACTATGCACTGGGTCAGCTGGCCAATCAGAGCAGACTGCACTTGTCGGAAGGAGGGACTTTGTAGAAAACGAAGCATTTGAGAGAGGCGGGGCATAGAGGACCTACAATAATGTACAGTATTTGAAAAATAATGTGTTTTTTGAACATTAAAGCATGTCAACATATTCTGTTACACCAAATACACAAAATAATGATCTTTAAAATAGCATCATATGACCCCTTTAAATGGCTTTGTAGACTTGGTAGAATTACTTTCTGGATATGTGATTTCCTGAAAAGGCAGCACCACCTATTGGTCAAGAAAAAAAAAATCTGTGTTTAAATCGCGCTCAAATTGATTGATTGATTGATTGACGCAATATTTACACTGAAGCTCGCAGGCGGCTATGGTAAGGGGCATGACATTTCCCGACCAGGCACCGAGTGCTGCCAATCACAGCACACACTGGCCCAGCTAACCAATCACAACACACACTGGCCCAGCTAACCAATGATAACACACACTGGCCCAGCTAACCAACCACAGCACATTTCGTATTTCAGAAGGCAGGCCTTCATTTGATGCAGGAACTATTCGAGCCGTTCATGCCAGACTGGGGAGAGAGGTGTTGTAATAATGTAAAATATGTGAAAAATAATGTGTATTTCGAACAACCTAGTATGAGAGCATGTTCTAGTACACCCCCAAAACAAAATCAAGACTTTGTAAAAGAGCATAATAGGACCCCTTTAAGATCAGTTGAACTGTCCAGTAGAGCTGAATGTCAGTCTGAATGTTGGTCTCACAGGATTTTCTGTTCATACATTTAAAAATGAATGCATATAGATACATTTATAGATGACAGTATTTAAAATGTAACTAAATTAAGCAACATGGTTGAATGGGTGTGAGCAGCAGATTCGTCAGTTGTTTTAGGAATATTTGCTGGTATGAACACTGGATTGTTGCAGTAGAGGATCTATACTCTGATTACGTAAAACATCTCTATAATGAAATGTTTTCTTGTTCAGGCCCTGCAACACTGGACCAGCTCTCTGTGACCTGCAGTCAAAAGAGTATTTGTGCTGTGAAGGGGTCAGAAGTGACACTGAGGTGCTCTTACTTCAACATCAAATTCAAAAATGTGTTCTGGTTCAGTGAGAAACAAAGTACAAACTGGAGAAAAAACAATGAACCTGAAGATTTGACTTTAGACTCAGACTACTCAGGAGGAGTGAAACATCAGATCTCAAGCAGCTCTTCAACACTCACAATATCAGATGTGAGAGAGAGACTCTGGAGAATATCAGCTCATGTTCATCATAAATGATGGAGTTAAACATCTCAGCTCAGCAACTGTCAATCTAACAGTCACAGGTGAAACTGAGTCCAGATTCTGGTCAGTTCAGTTGTTTTCATTTTCTTAAGTTTTACATTAATTCAGTCCTGCAGGTGAAGATGAATCCTGAATCTACAGACATGACAGATGAGAGAGTAAAGCTTAACTGTGATTATTCCTGCACCTCTGGAGTTTATTACTACTGAATGAAGAATGGACAGCATTTTAGATATACAAAGTCCCGCAACATGTTTGTGTCAATCAGCCCATATGCTGTTTTCTTTATCCAGACCTTAAACATCCCTCCTCTTATCTGTGTGAGTATTAAGTAATACACTGTTTGATCCATACATGTGTATATTTGAACAAATGTGTGAATTTTGCATGTTAATCTGTGTCTCTTTCAGGTGTTTCTCAGAGTGGCTGCTGGGATGTGACTTACACCTCTAGAAGAGTCTGTACTTTGGTGGGCTCAACAGTAGACATTTCCTGCACATACTTACATCCCTCTGATTATACTGTAAATACAACATTCTGGAATTACGTTCAGACTGGTGACTTCAAGGATCTGCGTGAGGAGCATCAGTTTGCTGGTCGTGTGGAGTATGTGGGGAACAAACTGAGAATCAAAGAGCTCAAGATCAGCGACTCTGGAGAATATCGATTCAGGTTCATCACTGACAAAACAAATGGCAAATACTCAGGAGCACCTGGAGTCACTCTTACCGTTACAGGTAACAAATAATGATGAATGAGTTTTTGTTTTCTATGTCAGTCAAATTCAGTGTTAGTGTCAGCTTGACTTACTACAACTGTGTTTTTCAGATACACAGGTGACAAGCAGACCGGCCACTGTCTCCGGAGGAGAAAAAGTGATATTAAGCTGTTTAACTAAATGCACTCTGAACAACAAACATGCTTACATCTGGTACAAGAACGGACAGCAGGTAACAGATGGATTCACTAAAGTCAACAAGCTGTACCTGGACTCAGTCAGCAATGAAGAGCTTCAACAGTATTCCTGTGCTGTAGGAGGTAACACATTTCTCATAATGCATATTGTTTAAAGGGGTCATATGATGCGATTTCAATTTTTCCTTTCTCTTTGGAGTGTTACAAGCTCTTGGTGCATAAAGAAGATCTGTAAAGTTGCAAAGACTAAAGTCTCAAATCCAAAGAGATATTCTTTATAAAAGTTAAGAGTCAACCACACCTACCTAAAACGGCTTGTTCTAACACGGCCCCACATGTCTACGTCACGATGTGGGAAGATTTGCATAACACCGCGCAAATGTTCACGCAAAGAAAGAAGGCGTAACTTTTATTCTCGCTGTAGTATTGGTGTTGCCGCCGCCATGTTGTGAAGGCGCTGTGTGTTTCGTTGTGAAAGCGAAACTACTTTGTTTGGCCTTCCAAAAGAGGATGATATCTGCTTCGTCATGCCTGGAGCTGATCCGTGCTGGTCGCTGAGGAAATACATTAACTTCGTGCTGTGGATCGCCGGATCGGCTTTCACCGTGGACAAAGCAGAGTCCAGACCGGGGTCGTCACATGTGGTTGCCGCAAGCCCGCTGGCCGCTCCTTCGTCGAATCCGCTCACTCAAGGCTGCGGTGTGTGACGCTGTTTCGTTGTGTAAGCGAAACTACTTTGTTCGGTCTTCCAAAAGAGGACGCGCCTAGAAATCGGTGGTTAAGTTGTATTTACAACACTGTTCCAGAACAGTTTAACCCAAATATTCAGATGTGTCAAGCGCATTTTATGGAGGACTGTTTCCTGATCCTGGTAGAGTAGACTATAATGCCGGCTGTTCTGTAGACTGTAAGTACGTTTAAATATTTAAAGAATTTGATTCAAACGCGAGTTTTTTGAACAGTGTAGAGTAGCACTTGTTGTTTGTAATTTCTCCGATGACACAAATGCAGACATGGTTTTATGTTTACGCATAAAAAGTTTAACGCAACGCATAAAAAGACAGTATAAGTCATTATAATCCGTAATTATGTCCCCAC
>NW_015506150.1:398420-406491 GCF_001515645.1 Sinocyclocheilus grahami
GCAGACATGGTTTTATGTTTACACGGCACGATGCAATGCAACGCGTAAAAAGACAGTATAAGTCATTATAATCCGTAATTATGTCCCCACTGGATGCAACAAATGCCTCGTTTATAATGGGTTATCACAATATGGTAAGGGGCGTATCACTTCCATCACATGCTTGAGGTATTCAGCCAATCACAACGCACTGGATAGCTGGCCAATCAGAGCACACCTCGCTTTTCAGAACGATGAGCTTTGTAAAAATCGATGCGTTTCAGAATGGCGGGGCATAGAGGAGAAACAATAATGTACATTATGTGGAAAATAATGTGTTTTTTGAACCTTAATATATATATAAACTTATATATATATAAATATTAATTAATTAATTAAAATTTTAATTTTTAGTAGCAAGTATTAGCACAGCATATCATAATTTGACAAAATATGACACTGTATGATTTTATATTAAATAACTATTAAACTATCTCTGATATTTCAGCAAGTCAACATGTGAATCTTGATAAGCAAAGTGGTTAATCCTATTTTAATAGTGTGTTTAACAATGACAAAATCAGATTTTACTATATGACTTATCTAAAATGCTATTTTGCACTTTTAGGGCCCTATCATATACCCGGCACAATGTGGCGCCAGGCGCGACGCAAGTGTTTATTTGCAAGTTTCAGCCCGACGCAGTTGTCATTTTCACGTCCTGCGCCGCGTTGTTTAAATAGCTAATGCATTTGCACCCATTTGTGCGCTCATGGGCGTGCTGGTCTGAAAACGAGGTGTGTTCAGGTTCAGGCGCATTGCTGGCGCGTTGCTATTTTGAGGCAACTGAAATAGACTGCGCCATTGACCAACAAAAACCGGGTTTAAAGTCTGGTGCAATATTTTTTTTCTTTATTTTTTAAAGAGCACGTTAGTAATATGCGCCTATATACAGGTGCACAACGCGCGTACACTTTGCTTATTACACACACAGGGACGTGGAGCAGCACACAAACATTTAAAAAAATAAAAAATTTAATTCCGCCATGTAAATAGTGAACCCGCCATGGTGCGAGTGCAACTGGCTTTTAAAGGGGATGGGAGATGAGACTCTGATTGGTTTATGGCACGTTACGCCCAAAACACACCCATTACTCATTAAGGGAATAGGGACAACCCTTTCAGACCATGCGCCGGGCGCGCCAACCTTCTTTCCGTCGTTAAACTAACAAAAGTGGACATGCCCTGAGTGCACCTGCGTCGTGCACTTTAGACCTTGCGCTTAGATCTTTAAAATAGTGCCCATTGTACCTGAGTTTGCAGGCATTTAGACTTATGTGTACAAATATGAGGCTTTGCTCTTCAGTGGTCTTCACCAGGAAGGTCTGGCCAGAGCTGGCATTAAGATCAACAGCAAGGTTTCCATCAGTGCTGCAACTGAGAATACATTCCTTCTTAAGGTACCAGAAGAGTTTAATGCCAACATGGAGCTTTGTTCTGTTACTGACCCGAGATATAATTGAAAAGAAGCACATAATTATTCAAAGTTTGCCTCTTTGTTTCAGCTTTCGAATCCTCAGCTGTTTGAGAACAGTGGTATCTGGCCCACAGATACGTTTGTTGCTTCTAAACTCATCTCAGAACTGACTGCTCAGCTTCAGATTCCTATTAAGTTTGAGTACACCAATGGTGTGGTTGGAAAGGTATTCACACCTTCTGAGGTCCCAACTACCGTTATAAACCTGCACAGGGGAATTCTGAACATCTTTCAGCTTTCACTATGTTAAGACCCAGAAAATGTATGAGGTTCAAGAAGTGATACTTGTTGAAATGAAGTTTGATTATCAATAAAATGAATCTAGATCTTAAATCTGAATCTTCATTCTGATGTAGGATGGAGTTCAGAGACCCAGTATCTGATCAGTGAAGATGAAGGAAACAACCTCACTACCATCACCAAGTCTAGAGATCTTACACTTTGCCATGAGAGGATAATGAAGGATGTTGACTTGACTTACACTGAAAAGTGCATTGAATGTCAACAGGTCTGGTCAAAAATTTCTTACCAATGCTTTTGTTTCCAGGATTTCAACTGGGGGTTCATAAAGGTACTGCAGAGGGTGTGTGACCTTTAAAACAATAAAATATTCAATAAACTATATTATCCAACAGAAGGTAAAGAGTCTCTCTGGAGCTGCAACCTACAGCTACAGCATGAAGCCAACTCCAACTGGTGTTATGATTTCTGAAGCAAGAGTCCAAGAGTTTCATCAGTTTACACCTCTATATGAGATTTGTGATGCTACCCAGATGGAAACTAGGCAAGACGTTTGCTTATTCACTCTTGTATGGAATTAATTATATCTGTGTTTATTTTGTGTGTGTGTGTGATAACCCAAGTACTGTATATTTTCAACATTTCAGACAAACTTTGACCTTTCTGGAGATTACAGTCTCTCCCATAATTCCAATAAGGTGAAAAGCGAGGTGTGCTCTAAAGAATATTTAGCCCGTGGAGCTTTACAGTATGAATTTAGCACTGGGACTCTTTGGAAATGGATCTTAGAGGCTGTTCCTGCAGTTGGCACCTTAGCTGCATTAAAATTCATCAAAAAAGACCTTCTTGGCAGGCGAACTTTCCATCCCTGAGTTCACTCAGGTCCTTCTATCCACTGTGCACATGGTCACTGCAAATTTGGACACCATTAAGACCGAACTCTGTGCGTACACTCGTATTTGATGATTGACGCAAAGCTTAAATGACTTATTTTGCATGCCAAATATCCTCTGAACCTGTTCTGCAAATGTTGTAATCATCAAAGGGTCTGGCTTTAAGTCACAAAGTTCAAGAAACACCTAATCTACGTAAGGTTGCAATGCTTTGCTATGGGATAATGTTTACCAGGTACTGCAGGGGATCTCTTGAATGCCCAGTGGAGCTTTTGAACGTAAAGAAGATCATTCACTAATTGTTTTGCTTGACTATTTGTGGAGTGTGGACAACTTCCTCTTTTTTTCAAGCCCTTCCATGAGACTGTTATTGAGGTGACTGCTAAGGCTGACATTGCAGAGATCATCTTGATTCTGAAAGTACTGGGCAACACTGGTCACCTTGCTAGCATTAAATACATCACAAAGTTTCTACCAGTATTTGGGAACCAAATACCTCTGTTTCCCATGAGAGTTCAAGTGGGTGCAGTTTTGGCTTTGAAGGCTATTGCCAAAAAGTAACCCAAACTGGTTAGTCAGATATTTCTGAGTCATGCTTTGCTTTGTCATACTGATTGTGAGTTACTTGAATTTTGTTTCTCAGCTCCAGTCTTCAGGGCCCACCTCCCAGAATGTTTTAGATGTCTCCCTGTTTAAGAAAACAACAAACCGATGAGTTTTAATTAGTGAGACATCTAAAATGTTCTGGTATATAGGTCCCAAGGACTGGAGTTAAGAAACACTGGTTTACTATATGCATTTCATTTCGCATTTCAGGTCCAGAATGTAGTTCTGCAGATTTTTGCAAACAAAGATCTCCACCCAGAGGTGTGCATGGTTTCTTGGATTGTGCTTTTTGAGTCAAAGCCATGGGTCTGGTTATTACTCTTGCACGTGCTCTACAGAAGGAACCAAATCTACAGGTGGCCAGTCTTGTGTACTCACACATGAAAGCCTTGACAAGGAGCACACACCCTGAGTTTGTTCTAATATGAGTTAATGCTAACAAATGCAAAAATGTTTTTTGCAACATATAGATGTTTAAAACTTCAACATCAACCTTGGTTTTTTTCAGTGCCTTGGCCTGCAGGGTTGCCATTAAGTGAGTGAGTGAAGTGACATGTGGCCAAGTATAGTGACCCATACTTGGAATTAGTGCTCTGCATTTACCCATCAAAAGTGCACACACACAGCAGTGAACACACACAAACCGTGAACACACACCCGGAGCAGTGGGCAGCCATTTATTTCGGTGCCTTGCTCAAGGGCACCTCAGTCGTGGTATTGAAGGTGGGAGAGAGTGCTGTACATTCATTCCCCCCACCTACAATCCCTGCCGGTACGAGACTCGAACCCACAGCCTTTGGGTTATGAGTCCGACGCTCTAACCATTAGGCCACAACTTCCCCTTAGATATTAAGATATTAAGCCCAAAACTGGACAAACTTAGCTTTCGTTACAGCAAAGCATTTCTCTTGGATGGTTATGCAGATAAGAAAGTTCTGTTGATCTCCAATGGTGTTGCATGCCAGGAGAGGGTTTCTTCTGAAAACTTACCCATTAGTTTCACTATTTAGTTCCTCTCATGGTTGGAGCTGCTGGTAGTGCCTACATGATCAATGATGCTGCCACCATACTGCCCAGAGCTGTTGTAGATAAAGCACGTGCTTACCTGGCTGGAGCTGCTGCTGATGTTCTTGAGGTGAGTAAATAATATATAGGAAAAGATGGAGTACTTAGTAATTGTATTCATTTCTTAAATTCCTACCCGACCTCACTGGTGCTTTCTCTCAGGTTGGCATTAGATCTGACGGAATTCAGGAGGCTCTTCTGAAATCTCAATTTCTGAATGAGGACAGGCTGCCCAGGATGAAACAAATTCTTAAGGCTGTAAGTGTGGCATATCATAAATGTAATTTATGGAGTGTTTCTTAACAGTTACATATATTTGATGTTTATTTGGCATATTGCAGTTTAAAACATTCAAAGCCCTGCCAAAGAAGCAGCCCCTGGGCTTGATCTATGTGAAAGTTCTTGGACAAGAGATTGCTTTTGCAGTTGTTAATAATGCAGTTCTTGAACAGGCAACACAGGTATATTGTGGTAATATCACTTCATATGAACCAAAAAACTAACTAATTTGCATTGTCCCCCTGAAACTTTCGAGAAGAATGCTCAAAATGAAGCTACCCATCACATTGTATCTATAGCTTACTACTGGAGGCTATATACCTGAGCTGGCAGGGGAAGCTCTTAAAGCAATGCAGAATGGCATTGCCTTCCAGTATGCTAAACCCCTGCTGTTGACAGAAGTGCGTCGCATCTTTCCATCAGTAGCTGGTGTACCCATGGAATTTCAGTTTGTACACTGCTGCAGTGGCTGCTGCTAATTTGAAGGGTAAGAGTCTCAAAAGCACAGCAGTCAATTTAAAGATTGATTGGAAATAGAGAATGACATTTATACAAATGCACAATATTTAAAAGAGAATGCACTTTAATATTGAAAAATGTTTTCTTATCATGTCCAGTCCAGGCTCTTATTACACCACCTCTAACCGAAACCATCAGTGTTGCTCATCTGAAGACAGATGTGAAGTTAACCGCTGAAGTTTCACCAAGCATTGCCTTCACCAAGCATTGGACTGAATACTGGTTTTGTTCAAGCTACATCCATGGCCAAAGGAAAGATACACACATTTTTGCCTCTAAAAGTGGAGGCAAAGTTTGACATCACAAATACTAATGTCAAGATAGAAGCTTTTCCTATTGTACTTCCAGTGCATGCCTTGACAGCACGGTACAGAATATTTTGAGTCAATATTTGAGTCATTGTTAATCTTTTCACCATGGTCTGTCGCATTACTAATGTGGCTAATGTGAATCTTGTCCCTCAACTTTGGCAGCAATGCGGAAAGAATTACACCAGTGGTACCAGAGACGGTAGTTGTGAAACACTCCGAAGAAACACTTACCTCAATGATTTCACCTGGAGATTTGGTAAGATAAGAATACATTTTCTTAGCTATACTGTTAAAAATTAATTTCTAAGAAATATAATTTGCTTTATTCATCACTACATAGTCATCTGAAACCATTGAAACTTTTATGGCACCTGCCGAGGAACCTGAACTGAAGACTAGTGTTCCAGTTCACAAAACTCTTTGTTCTGTTGTACCTCACATTGGAGTTAATGTACGCATGGAGGTTATGTCCTGTGATGCCACCTTCATAAAAAACACCACCCTTTATAACATGATTGGACAGCATGGAGTACATATTAACATAGTTCGAGGCAAGTGCAAAATCAAATCAAATCTATACATCATTATAATTTCGCTTTTTATTGTTATTGAAAAATAGTTTATGAAAAATGTGTTATTTTATAATTTATTTATTGAAAGCTGATGGTCTTGCTTTTGAGGGACTAGAGCTAGAGGTCCAACTATGCCCAAGAGCTGCTAAAAAAGCTCCTTAAAGAAATCAGGTTTGCCGATGCGAACACTCCCAAGGTGAAGGCCGTCCTGCAGAAAATTAGGAAAATCTTGGAGGGTGAACAGAGGAACAGCAACTCCAGTTTTTTCAACCATAATAAAGTATTTTCTCTTCAAAGCACCAGCAGCCACAGCTTTAGTTCCAGCAGTTCTGTTTACTCTTCCAACTCACATCTGTCTAAAGGGAGTTGAAAAGTTGATCTGTCGAAAGTTGTTGAATTGCTGTTTTCACACTACACTACTGTCTGTCCTATCATAACAAAGGCAAAAATACCAAAAATAAATAAAAAATAGGAATGTTTCTAGACATTTAACTTGCTTAATACCTTTTGGGCATTGACAACTGATCTGTGCGTCTCTCTTTGATAATTCAAACATGGAAATCTTCACTCCTGTGCTCAAGCACTGATTTGCCTCTGGTTTTGGGATTTTTTGGGGGGTAATTTTGCTTTGTAATTTTAACTTTTTCTGTTATGCCAGGGGTGTCCAAGTAGATATAACTGCAGACAGGAGATCTCCAAAATGGGCCGTGAACTCCAAAAGTGGGCAGAACCTCCAAAATGGGGCAGGGTCTCCTCGTGCAAAGACTTTCACCATTGGCTCTGGCTCCGGCCAATTGTTATTGACTTACATTTCAAAATAAAACTTTATAAATTAAACATTGTTTCTAGTTCATCTAAAATAAAATATGGTATCTAAGTAAATATTCTCCATGAGAGCAGAGCCCAAAGCTCGTGGCCAGTGGTGTTCGGACTGGAGTTTGAACATCTGCTTAATGATATAAACGGGAATCACCCACGAGCTCTCCCGCGAGCCGTCCCAGCGCAGCGCAGGGGAAAGATTTCACTCTATCGTTTTGTTTTAAGCAACGGGGGTGTCCCGGGGCTCGAAATTCTCAGGGTAGGAGGGGGTAGTGACGCTGGGTGTAACTAAAAAGGTGCCATTGTCCGGTGAGGTCCGGTTGGGGAGTTACAAAACAATCTCATATCGCATAACCTTATTAACTGTTTATCTCCTGAACTGCATCTTTCTTTGCCACGCTATTCAACGCCAATCCCACAGTGCAGTCAATTTCACTGGTTAAGGTTAGGGTCAGGTGTGGGGTAGGTTTAAGGGTTAGCATTTTTGTAGCATAGTGTAGGAAATCAACACTTTAATTGACACAACCAATAAAATCTTTAGAATCAGCTGTGGGGCGGAGTTTGCACTGAAATGGATTGGGGGGGGAAAATTGCGCATGCGTGTCATGTGCCTGTCTGTCAATGGGAGGAAGCACGCCCTATTTTGGAGTTCCAGCCCCCATTTGGAGATCTCCAGGCTGCAGTTATATCCTTCTCGGGGTGTCCAATCCTGTTTCTGCACTGTAAAAAAAATTCCGTAAAATTTACGGTAAAGAAACGGCAGCTGTGGTTGCCGGAATTTTAACATAAAAAATACGGTAGCAACGTTTTAGGTTTTACGGTTTTAACTTAAATTTACAGTTAAATACCACAATTTCATTAATTGATATAATGTTAATATACCAACCTATTGAAGTACTGAAATCTGTTTTGTACCTGTAGCGAATCAGCTCATGGGGAAATATGAATAATTAATCATAACTAGTTATAATTAATTATAAATATTTAGATCCGCTGTAGATACTTACTTGACCTCTCAGGGTCAACAGTCTGTCAATTCTAAGAACATTAATTTCCAGATGTATTGTCTCTGGCCAGCTCGTTGGGGTCTGTGGGGTCACACGGTGTGTGTGTCTGCAGTGATCCTCTGGAAGGGTCCCTTCCCCACCCCCCCCACCCCTGTGGCTGCTGGCTGGTGACATGTAAACAGTGGGCTCTCGCCCCCCCCTCGCTGGTTCGGACTCTTGGCTGAGGGGGTCTGGCCCTGCTTGC
>NW_015506150.1:406524-408473 GCF_001515645.1 Sinocyclocheilus grahami
TGTTTACACAAAGGTCTGTGAAGTGGGTGCTGTTGTCAGATTAACCGGAAGAGTCTGCTCACACTTCTGGGGTCACGTGTTGCTAGGAGACCAATGCAAACTCACATCAGGTGCAAGGGGAGCAGAACTTGCACTGCTATGAACATGCATGGGAAACTCATGCGGGACATAACAGTCAGTTATGACGTGTCCCATACAACTTCATTCACTAATCAAAACAGCACATTCACTTCACAGGCAATGGTAGATTCGTAGTTAGCTACGCTAGAATAACACCATTAACTTTACGTAAATGTTTCACATGAGCGAGTCAAAATGAAATACAATGATACGTAACACATAATAAGGCCTTAAATCAGTGAAATGAGGAGCATCGCTCAGATCACCTACACAGTGCTGAAAAAGGGGATTTCTTCGCCCAAGATCAGACTGATTTATTCTGGTACCATTTATATGAGCTGCTAATCTGAGATTCCGTCGTCAGAAAATACCTATGCTCCACTAACAACAGAAATTAGGATTTCTTCGTTAAAATCAGGTTAGTTTCTTATCGTACGATATACTTGATCAAGGTTTTAAAAGCTCCCATTTACATTCCAATCAGTTTACTGGCTTTCGGTGTTCTTATGATCAGATCTGCATTAGGCGCGCATTAGATTGCTACTCTAATGGTTAAACCTAAAGGAGTGAGATCGTAGTTGAATGAAATTGGAATACGCAATGACTTCAATCTAACGGTACAATCAGCTAAGGCCTTTAAAAGATTATAAGAGGAACATCGCTCAAATCAATCTTTATCGCAATGCAGGAAGATTTCTTCGTTCCAACAGGCAATTTTGATAATATTAAAATGTACTGTAAAGAGATTTCTTTGTCTTTATTAAGCAGAAAGTGCTGGCTCCCCCCTTCGTAGCTTGGTGGACCTGAGGGAGTTTGCACTGCTGAGTGAGGATGCAGGAGTAGGGTGTCTCTCCCACTGTGTTTCCTTTTGCAGCCTATAAGAGTACCTGAGTTCTCTTTGTACCATGTCAAGTTTGTCATGAGTGTTGTTCAGCTGCTGGATCAGAGTCTCAGTTCTGGCAACTTTGTCTAAGAGCTCAGAATTAGCTGCTTTATTAGTCATTTTGTGTGGGAAAGTTTCCTTTCCAGGTCCTTTCTGGCTACCTTTTCCAGGTGCTCTTGCTGTTCAGCAGCTGTCAGAGCCTTTTGAAGTCTATTGATTTCCTCCTGTAACTCCATTCTGCTGGGGTCCTTGTGGGCCACCACTGTGATCTGTGGCTTGAGATCATTTACCTCCTGTTTCAGACCCATGAGGTTGCGGGCCAGGAAGATGATGACCTTGTCAGCCCTGGGTAGAAGGGTGTTCCTCACAACGCCTGGCCAGTCCTCTTTGGTCTGCAATTTGGGCAGTTAGTCTGAGCATCTGCAACATTTTGGCAAACTTGTGTTGAGAGTAAGGGCTAGAGACTACTACAAGATCAAACAGAGTGTGGAGCTAGGTTTTACAGCTAGGTTTTGCCAGGTGTGCTTAGCTGAAGTATTAGGTTATTTTTGGGTCAGCATATGTTTGCTGAAAAGGGCGTAAACAGGGTTTTGATTGATGACTTAAGACTGCTCTTATTGTCAAATTATCACTCAGAACTTACTGATGTTTCACAACAGGCTTAACCTCTGAGGAAGTGAAGTAAAGGAGGGAAAAGGAAGATGGAGAGCATTCCTATTCAGATTGTGTTTATTGCTCGGTGCTCAGGATTATAGTTATGCCCTAGTATTTGTCTAGATGACTTGTGTAACAGGATCATAAAATTAGAGCATGTGTTGAACATAAACAAATAAAAAAAATAGAAGTGTCTCTGGTTCCTTTTGAGGTTCAGAAAGAACATCAAATCAAAGTGGAACAAAAGGGGGCATAACATGTAAATGGATTTAAAATTAGCTGACTGCTATTA
>NW_015506150.1:408653-412398 GCF_001515645.1 Sinocyclocheilus grahami
TTTATTAACTACATAAACACTTAAACTAGTCTAACATACTACATAAACACACACGCATACAGTTGGTATAGGAAAGGGTTCAAACTTAAGCAGTAAAGAGCAGAGAAATAAAGAATGAAGTTATGGAACCATTTGCATATTCAGCAGATTTACAGCCTGAAGGGAACATCAGATTCTTAGTTCAAACACACCTTTGTAAAAAGGTGCAAATGATACCTAATGTATCAATTAATAAAACTAAGTTGATACTTGCATGTCTTGTCTGTCTGAAAGAGAGGTTTGATGCAATCTGAAGGTTCAAGTAACCTAAGTAACCTAAGTTTTTTGATGAAAAAGAACCAGTTTGAGTCCGAGAATCTTGGTGAATGGAAAAGTCAAGGCCGAAGCCTGAGCATCTTCTCAAAACCTAACAGAACCACCGAATAGGGTGGGTCACTGATGTGAGGCCTTTAAGGTCTGAGAAGATTCACGCCTCTCAAGATGGGCTTGTCCAATGAGAAAGGCTGAAATCCCAAGTGGGAGTTTATCATTACTGGAGGGTTTTATGACCCTTTGTGTGAGGGCATGGTAATTTGCAAATGGAACTCGAGTGGGGGCGTGATGAAAGAGTACTAAATGTTCTTAGAACACTAGTTCTAGTAATTAGTAGAAAAGTCCATTTCTACTGTGCATTGTGTCTCTTCCTATGGAAAAGGTGGTGATTTTCGTTACTCACATTCCTTTGGGGCCATAAAACCAGTGATATCAGCATTAGTTGCCATGGGGACCAGGGGGGCCTGGTGTTGTTCGCAGACATCCTGGCGCCCAGTTTATTGGGTGAGGGGTCTTTGACGATTTGTTAATCTAATGAATAACTGATTTGTTAAACAAAATCAAAAATTGTGTTTTTGATTGGTCCAGACGCTACATACCTTTGTAATACACTGATAACCACCAAATGCAGGTGGTGATGAAAAAGTCACACGATGATCCAAAGCCCATCACAAGCAGCTTTTAAAAAAATAACATATATAGAAGGTTCACAGTGTCATTCACACAAACACTAAACACCATCACAGTAACACACATGAAACTGAAATAATGCAATAAACATTAATTTAACAACATTAGGAGTAACACACAACCCTAATATACAAAACTGATATGAAAAACTAAGAAGAAACATAGTTATTTCAACAAAAAAACATCAAATTTGAAATGTAACGCAGGGAATTGTGGGAAGTTCAATTTACGGTTATTCACTGTAAATTATACTGTCTTTTTCACTTCCAAAAACGGTATACTACCGTAAAATTAATGTCCAATACATGTAATGTCCAATACAGTTTTTCACCGTATATAGTAGGGAAATTTACCATTAACCACACTGTTAAAAATTTACTGTAAAATTTACAAGAGTACTGTAAATCAATAATTACAATTGTACTGTAAAAATACAGCACACCGCTGTATAAATATGCTGTAAAATTATGTTGTTTTTTTACAGCTATCCCTGTAAGATTACAGTAGCAATGTTTACAAATGTGAGTGAAATTACAAGAGCAACTGTGAACTTGTACTGCTATACATACATTTTACATTAAATTAGGGCATTTGTTGTGAAATTCAATTCACAAAATTAACTAGTTGAGATTTTTCACTGCTGTGATAGTGTGTAAACCTACTTTTTCCTGTAATTTTCAGTGGTGTTTTTTGTCAATTTAATGTGTAATGTGAACAATAAAACTTTCAAAATAACAGGTTTTCATAAATGTAACAATTTATTGTACAATAATGTTCATTTAACATATGTACACCATTTTCCAAAACATATTTGGAGACACAAAAATGGAGATTGCACATTAAACCAAAGGCTTTATCCTTGGGGGAAAAAAGAAAAAAAAACATCCCTACAGTGGGACTGAACTTCATTCATAAACTTAGTTTAAATAAACACAAAAGAAAGGGTCTGAACTGTGCCTACCTTTAAATAGCCAAATCCATGAAGGGGCAAGACATTGCATGTACATTAACTATTCCATTGGAACACTTTTTTTTTAAAATGGCAAACCATTCAAAGTCCATTAGCCTCCGCAGCAGTGTGCATACATGTGGGTTCATTACTTTAATTTTCTTATCTCTCTTTCCAGCAACTTTTGATCCAGTTTCCAGGTTAATGCCCACAATTCCTCTGTGAAAAAAAACACAACATCAGATAAAATAAAAAAAACTGCATATACTCAAAGAATATAATTAATTTAAGTGTCATTTTAAAATCACATTTTCCTTATTATTTAATTTATTGAAGAGATAGGGCCAAAGAAAATATTTCCAATAGTTTCACTGACCAAGTTAATTGTATTTATTGAAAATAAATTGATTTTGATGGCTGCGACATCCTGCAAAAAGGTGAGACAAATAATTTCTTTTATTTATCTTATTATATTGACTTTTTATTTTTGTTATTTATATGCCCTTTTTTCCTGTTATTTTTGTTATTATTTTTTCTAATCATTTAATTTTTTTTATGGTTCTGCATTGTTTGTATAGTTTTATATTTGTTTGCATATTTTGTAATAGATTTTTTTATAAAATATTTTTGCTGGACTTTCGTTGTATGTTCTCAATTCAGTGTGCAGTCAGCATTTTTTTGCTGTTTGAAAACTTTTCCAAAAAACATCTAATCCTGATAAGCCATCCAAACCTGTAAACCTAAAAAAAAGTAATGGAAATTTGGATGTCTACAATAAATATTAAGAGTTTATGTTCTGACATACCTCTGAATAATTTCGAGGGTGCAAAAAGATATATAAACTAAAAGATAATGAAGACCATGGTTACTAATGAGTTAGGGCCAAAGAAAATATTTCCAATAGTTTCACTGACCAAGTTAATTGTATTTATTGAAAATAAATTGATTTTGATGGCTGCGACATCCTGCAAAAAGGTGAGACAAATAATTTCTTTTATTTATCTTATTATATTGACTTTTTATTTTTGTTATTTATATGCCCTTTTTTCCTGTTATTTTTGTTATTATTTTTTCTAATCATTTAATTTTTTTTATGGTTCTGCATTGTTTGTATAGTTTTATATTTGTTTGCATATTTTGTAATAGATTTTTTTATAAAATATTTTTGCTGGACTTTCGTTGTATGTTCTCAATTCAGTGTGCAGTCAGCATTTTTTTGCTGTTTGAAAACTTTTCCAAAAAACATCTAATCCTGATAAGCCATCCAAACCTGTAAACCTAAAAAAAAGTAATGGAAATTTGGATGTCTACAATAAATATTAAGAGTTTATGTTCTGACATACCTCTGAATAATTTCGAGGGTGCAAAAAGATATATAAACTAAAAGATAATGAAGACCATGGTTACTAATGAGAGAGAGTGGTTCAGAGACAATAACAAATGGAAGGAATATAGGAGTGAGAATAAAACTGTGAAGTAGAATACATGAACAGAGGTGGCAAAAATATAAATATAATAGAAATAGAAAGCAAAGAACTGTGTATAATAGAGACAGAAAGTAAGACACATTACCTTGAAAGATCAGTGCAGGTGAATCCGGTAATCCATTTCTTTTCCATTGCAGTTGCTGCTACCTAAAAAATAAATACAAATATTTTGCATTACCAGTTAAACTTAAGACATTAAAAATCAAAATGATATTACTTACATCATATTGATGTAATACGATGTAATATTACGAGTTCCTTTGCCACGTCACTTCCTGTTTGTTGCTGCCGTGTGGTTTGAGTTTGA
>NW_015506151.1:0-4283 GCF_001515645.1 Sinocyclocheilus grahami
TCATCCATATAAAGGTTAAAAAGCATGGGTGACAATATTCCACCCCGTCTAACCCCATTTGTCACTAAAAAAGGCTCCGATATTGTCATGCCCCATCTAACCTGCATTGTTTGATGTGTATACCAAAAATGCAGAACCCGTACTAGGTATGGGGGAACCCCTCGCTGCTGTAATTTTACAAATAGCTTTCCATATGATCTTGTAAATTAAAAAGTAATGCGTTACTTTACTAGTTACTTGAAAAAAGTAATCTGATTACGTAACTTGTAATGTGTTACACCCAACACTGCTGAGGATTACAAGATTTGTGAATAATATGTGCAATATCAAATAAAAAAAATATTTAATTGAAAAAATATTACAAAAAAAAAATCAGGTCAGCTTCACACATGCATTTTAGGGTTAAGTAAGTAGACATGGTTAATTTTTGGTTTCATGATCTCTTTGAAATCAATTTTGTGTCTTTTTTCTTCAAAAACTTGAATAGTTCCTCTGGGAGGCATTATGGGAAGGCAGATCAATTATAGCCACGCTGGCCAGCGAGATGTATTTACGCATACACAGAATAATTATCAATTATGTCCGAGTCTAATGAAGCTTTTCCTCTCATCTGAATTCATTCCCACATGAACCACTGATTTCTTCTGTCTCTCATGCTGCAGTGTTGTTAGTAGGGAATATCTGCCTTTTAAGCAAGTATGTATTTATACTGTATATATATATATATATATATATATAAAATAATCCTGAAAGGTTTTTCCTTTATAGATACTGTATCAGTGGTGGAACAAATTGATTAAGAAGTCGTGTTCAAAAAGGCTTTTTTCTCTTTAAGGAGGGAATCCCCATCTAAGCCTGCTGTGATTTCCTCCATTATTCTTTACTGGCTTATCTAGTTAAGAACTTTACTTTAGGAAAAGTGGAGCGCTGAAAGGGGTCTGTGAGTGCGAAAGTATCGAGTTGTACACTTTAGATGCACAATCAAACACTTCCATCGTCACCCAGAATATCTGTCAACACTGGAGAACTGGAAATGTGTTCTACATCACGATGGGTCCATTAACTTAATGGACGGAGGGTGGTTGTGGAAAAAAATAGATGGGGAGTGTGTTAGAGGGACAGGAGGGGGCTGGGACAGTAACCTTTGGGCTTTTTTATTGGAATGAGATGACACACTCGAGCAGCTCTTAAATGAATGGCATCTGTAGTGCGGTTTCTGCTGAGAGGGTTGCCCTTTTATTTGCAGCACGGTTCAACTGAAAAAGAAACACTGCCTCTTTTCTCTGAACACCTCAGAGTCGACCACCCGGCCGCACCGTGTCCCCGCCAGATGTGGCATCAGTGTACCCTTTCAGCTACGTTACAGCACTGCGATGTTGGGTCTGATCTGAGGTCCGACACTGGTGAAGCTTCCCGTTCAAAAGGTTAGCTTCAGTTCCACAAAAAGACTTTTTAAATAGTGACATTGTCCGAATGACGCAATTTCTTAACGCCAAGGCACGACTCGTACAGAACTAAACGCAAGTTCTCTAAACGCAATTACCAGCATTCTTATCATTGTTATTGTCCAATTTGAGGACTCTAATGTTCATTGGTTCTTTTTGAAGAATCGTCTCGTGGCAGTTCATTATTTAATCATTTTTAATGTCCACGCACAATGCATATGGACGAGCTATGCTTCCGTAATTCCTCGCTCCATTGCACTTACAGAGATTGCTGTTTTAGAAATCACACCCAAATTGCTCTCAGCTTTCTGGCCAGATAACACCCAAGGACCTCATATCCAACATGGAGGATTTCCTTGTTTCAACTTAAATGAGAAAGACAGGCGTCTTAAAGTGGACTTATCAAGAACGTACAGAGAAGATTTCACAGTTGGCCTACCAACATAAACACACACACACAGTTCCTGGTCCTTCACAGTCACAAAAAACTAACTCTTCTGGGATTTTCATATTACACATTGCTTTGTAAATCTCTGTGGCTCAAAAGAATGCTTAAAGAGTGCTGATGTCATTCCTTCCGTATTGTGATTTATTATATTAATAAAACTAATACACTCAGTTTATATACAACCTGCTCTTCTGTTCTTTAAGGATTAGGGTTTAAATGGCAGGTATGTGAAACACCAAAGCTTCTTAGTATTCTTTATAACAGACAAGGACATTATGAAAGTGCAAATCTTAATATCATATTGAACAGCACACTACTTTTACCATTTCTGCTTTTAATATTATGTACGTTCATGGGTGCTTGTTTATTGATACTGACCTTTTTTAAGCCAATCAACTGAGCTGTAAAAGCCTTGTGATTAATCACTTTGGAGCTGCAGGAAAACATTTTGACATGCCATAAAAACATCAAAGCAGCAGAGAGGGAAAAAACAATCCATTTCATGCTTTAAAGAGTTCTGCTTTTTTAATAATAATATAAAACATCAGTCACTGGTAAAACATCAATAATATGATGAAATATGATATTTAGAAAAAAATACATTAAAATATGATATATATATATAATATATAAAATATATACTATGACATTAATAAAAAATATTTTTAATTACAAAATTTAGACCCCTCTATTTCCACATGATAAATTAACTGAAATTAATATCAATCAGAATTTTTAAAAAATAATTTCTTGATTCACTGCTTGACGGGACTACCAGGAGTTAATGTGGGGTTTTTTTTTTTAGATTAAAATGCAAAATGAACAGCTGTTTCTGAGATAATAACTACCACTCGCTGAATAAAACATGCCATGTGACAAGGTCATCTAATAATTTATAAAGAAAATTGTAGGCAGAGTAAAATGTACACTGCACAGTATTATGTAAATATCATTCAATTTACAATATAGCCACACATACTCCAACTCTTTTCTTTTTCCAATTCTTTTTGCAAATTCCTCTCTTATATTAATTATATTATCATGAATTATATCATCTTTGATCACACTGAAGTGACCACCTGCCAGTAGTTTGCCATATTAGAGGATCCAAAAAAGATTAAATGCCTTTCAATTTTTTCATGAACATACTGGATCTACAAGTTCAAGAGTCAATGAATTCCTTCTGAAATTCCCTGATTGGATTGCGGTCTCAAACACCTGCAGAAAGAGAGATAAGCTACTTATCTTCACAATGTTCCAAACCCCAGTGTTTCCGCATCCTTTCACACTGGATTATGGGGAAACACACATAAAAAATAGAATTGCTCGTTTACTGTTATAAATACAGCATCGCAGAGCTTGGCAAAGTGTTTTCTTATAGTCGCAGCATTATTAAATGTAAATCAAACTCATCAAATTAACTCAAGCAATGATTATATTTGTTTATATATTTTAGTTTGCTTCACGGTGTACTAAACTAGAAAATAACTGGCTTAGTTATTACAGTTTTCTTTAAATATAGCGTGGAGCCTGCAAAGTCCCTCTGTCATTCTTCCTCAGTGTAATCATAAATGAGCTGCAACTCCTAATGACTATTTAATTAGCAGCTAAAATGACTGAAATAATGAAAGGGATTTTTCATTGTTTGACCGTCAAATTAATGCATTAATTTACTCCATCTACAGTGTTTATACGTTTACACAGCACTTGCAGAATCTACAAGATGCATTTAAAAAAAAAATTTAAATGCTAAATATTAAATATTAAGATTATTAAGAAGTCCACATTTGTAAATATATGAATAAGAAATTAAACGCTGCAATTCTAAAGAATGAATTCAACTACAACTTTATCTGCAGAAAATACATAAAAGACCATAAATGGTCTCAAAAACTTCTAACCAAACCTCAAGTTCTCCTCACATGTCTGGCAGCATCTGTTTTGGCTCCTACAGGCAGAACACTGTAGCGTCTGGACCACTCAAACACACAATATATATTTTGTTAGCTAGATTTAACAAATAATCTGTAACACCCCAGGAAGCTGAACAGGCCCCTGGTTCCATAGCAATGCTGACACCCGATACATTTACGACCTCCAGGAATTTAGGTGAAGAAAATCGCTTCCTTGCCCATAAGGAAAATCCACAAGGGAAGGACTTTTCTTTGCTAATTAATTAATAGGAAAACCTTTCTTTGAATGAACACACATGATCCTTCAGGTCATTGGGTATATTATTGTCATCGTGTATTTGGTCTTTGAAATTGTATACTGTGATGCAGGCTTATAATCGAAACACACTCCTGTCATCCTTTCACTATATGTAATCCTACCTTACTTAGTACCTATGAATTCGCCGCCTTATGATCGAAACAAGCGTGTATATTATA
>NW_015506151.1:5202-32656 GCF_001515645.1 Sinocyclocheilus grahami
CTACCTTCCATGATGTATCATCTGTTGACAACAGTCTGCTGTGACATTGGTTGTATGATTAATTATATGAGTACCTTACTGCCGAAAGGTAATTTCATAAATCTTTAGTTTGACAACATCAGTACACGGTTTCATTATAAGTAACAGATCATGTCATTTTCTGCAATTTAAATCAATAAATGACCTATCAATGTGACAAATTCCCCTTTTATTTAACAGTATATACTAAAGCAAGCATCAATATTTTCACAAAACCCCTAACCGCAAGTATTAAACTTTGGCTTCTAATTAATCTTGCGCTGTTTGCGGGCTCGACTCATGCAGCTTATTGAGGAGAGGTGTGTTATGACTTTTCTACGAATTCAGAATTATGATTTTCACTGGTAGATGATAAAACAGATGAGCAAATCCCATTGACTTACACTGAAGAAGGAGCTTGAGAGCGATCTAAAGACCAAAATATCAGACTCAGAAGAGGGATATTTTGTGTAAGAAACCAAGCAACCACCCAGAATACAATAGCAACCACATAGAAATCACTGACATTGTCTTTATTGACATGTATGGTTCTGTGAAGAACTTTAACATCCATAGAACCTTTCAATTGCACAGAAGGTTCTTCGTAGTAGAATAAGACATACTTCACACTTCAAAAAAAGTGTTTCACTGAAAGATTTTTTTGGGAAATCTAAAATGGTTATTCTCCATCATCACTGCAAAACCCCCTTTTGGAAAAAGTATTTTTTAAGAGTGTATTTTATGCTGGATTTTTATATTTTAAAACATTTACATATTGAAACGTATGTACAATATGGATTTATTAGTCAGTCTGATGAGTCAGTAGTCACCCTATATGGGCATGTAGAGTCCAAATATACTGTAACCCCATCTGTTTATTGAGTAGTGATGAAATAATCAGCTGGTAATGTATTCAGATGAAGTTTGCTGTGGTGAATCACAGTGAGTAGCTGTCTAATGCCTGCTGTTGGCAGCCTGTTTAGTACAAAGCGTAAGTCAACCAATGTTAGCCTTCCGTCTGGAGCCGGCTTTAGTGCACATGCTGTTGCCCTGATCTCAAGCTCTCACGGTCTCTCAGTTTCTAAAGCACTAAGCATGGTCATTAACCATCAACATGGTCCCTTCCTGTGTAAATGTACAATGGTTGATTTGGTCAGTGTGTCCAGAAACCCATATATATGGACTTAATATGACCATGAGAAAGAGGATTTAATGTTTGACCACAGTGCAGTCCAGCTATTTACTCTCATGTTGGAAAACATTCTTTTAACAACTTGTTAAATAGCAAAAGTAAGCCTGAGCTGTGGCAAGCATAACAGATACTATTTTCCTTAATTGGGGAACTGTTTTTAATTTGTTGGCTTCTTTAAGATGCTGCAAATGCCCTTTGGCAATGGCACCCTACATAAATATCATAAGACTTTTCAATTAAATTTCAACATGACGCTCGTATTCTTTGATTGACAACCACTCCAAAATCATTTTACTCTTTTGCAGTTCGCCCTTGGCGATAGAAGTTGATATGACGTTGTTATACTTTGGCTATGTTAAGTGACAAGGGCAGATTGGAGCTGTCTTGAACGTTCTAATAGTTCCACTGCATTCTTGGGTCCTAAAAATAGCTGGTCTAGACACTCAAAGACAAACTTGTCAGTTTCCACAAATAACATCATCTAAATATGAAATAATATACAGAAAATGTTGTGGGATTTGCATTTCAGTTATTTGCTTTGTATAAGACGCTTTTAATCAAACACTGATGTCGCTAGCATCATTTTCTACCAGCTGACCACAGGAACAGGAACAACTGAACCGCTGATGAACACTTATGTTGATAATGTTCTAGGATCATTTCTGGGCAGAAAATGCAAAATTTTCAGAAAAATTATGCTGAAGATGATTCATCTGCATCTATTATCTCTAAAGTGTGCTATCTGCAGTTACAGTGATTTTCTAGGAATTAACAAAAGAAAAACTCAAAGGAATAAATTACTGCAAAGGCGTATAAATCTGGCAAACCCTAAATGTTCATTGTTTGGTGAGTATTCATTAAGATAATACGTCATTTAAATCCCACTCGCTGAAATAGTCTCAGGTATTTTAAAGAGCTAATCTGAACAGCGTTCATCATTTTGAGTTGGTAGGTTCTGGTTTATCTTTTCTTATCTTATTTGTTTTGCAGCCCCATAAAAAAAGTTTAGTGCATCTTTATCTCTTCTCAGAAGTAGAAAAATATAAAGTAATCTGTTAACGTAATATAGGACCAATCCCGTGGGATTCTATCAGTGCAGTGCAGCTCTATTAATCAAACTGATTGCACATGATACATCTCTGTTCTCTCTCATGTTTTTAATGATACTGGGGATTTCTTGGGCCCTTGATTGATTGCATTCATTGTTGTGATGCATTCTTATCAATGACTCTGATTTTGGTTAACACAACTCGGTAATATTTACTTGACAATCAAGCTGATGATGCCAAGAAGGAAATACAGCTGTACAAGGACCTTTGGGAGGCTTTCTGAAATTGCACAGTTCTGTCATTCTTAAGAGTTGAAATCAATGAAAAGGCTGATTGAGTCCTCAGACACAATGTAATATCATTATGAAAATGACAAATCTAACAAAGCACGCTGCCATCATCAACAAGGGAATGTGTTATGTTGTGATACTTTCCATGAATGTGTTACATTTTGGTGTCTCATTACTTTTTTAAAGCACTAGAGGCACAAATCCCAAATGCCTTTCATCTTGAGACTATTAGATATTGGTGATAAACTACTATCTAGAAAATTTAAATTAACCTAGCATGAAAAGCAACTAGTCTTAAACACATTAAATGTCCCCCATTAAAACTGGTAATTTGGGCCTGTGCCTGGATCAAACAAACTAAATCATACAATGTCATTTTACCATAATCTTCATATTCAATTATTTATTTTAATTACCAAAAACTTCATTACCACGTTATTACCAGAAACTGCATTACCAGGTAATTTGGAAAAATAATTATTTAACTATTATTTAATTATTTTTACATGCAGGGCTCGACAATAAGGACTGCCCGATGGCCCGGGGCCAGCGTAAAAGACGCTCAGGATAGTAGAGGATTTGTTACTGGCCCGATAGGATCACTGCTGTGTTCTCACGAAAGCTTATCATTTGCACGTGTTTTTAAAGCTTTGCCAATTTAAACATTCAATCGATTTAAAAGCATTAGAAGACGTTAAAAGCACACAAAGAACGAAAGAGAACTCCATTCAGCACTTGCCCCGAACAGAGTTTCTCTTTCGCCTCTTCTTGCACTTTAACAGACAAATTCACCTTGCCAATTTGAACATTTAAGCGATTTTAACGCATTAAAGCACAAGACGACACAAATAACAACTGCGCACACACATAGAGCCGTGTCTCAAGCAACACACAAGCCCCATACTTGTGTTCTTTCTGCTTCTTCTTGCGCTTGAACAGACAGTACAATATATTAGACCCATTGTAACAAAGATCATAGTTCGGGAAGGAGGCGGGAACCGGCGGACATTTAAACAAACTTTAATAAAATAAACAAACACAAAAAAGCGCGACAGCCCCTCGCGGACGATTGTCACGCACAAACAAAACCAAAACACAAAATAAACTCCAGGCCTGGTCCTCTCTCGTCTGACACTGTCGTCACTCCTCCCTTTTATCCTTTCGGAGCTCCTCCGTGAGACTCGAGACCGGTGAGTGGTGCAGGTGTCACTCATTATCAATTACTCCACCAGCTTCGCTCCGTTCCCACGGCTCTCGGCCCCGCCTCACTCATCACACCCATAAATTGTGTTTAAAGTGACCGTGCCTATTTTACCAGCTCCTGTCGGTGTCCTTAATGTTAATTAAGCTTAACATTAAATTTATACAGTGAAGAATATGCAATGTTATTTTACATTTAAGTATTCAATTTTTACTTGAACACCTACAAATCTAAAAATCTAAAGCATCTTTAATTTGTATCATTGTTCTATTTATTTATTTGTGCTACTGCTTGTAATTTGTCCATTTGTTCTTATTTGCTGACTGTTCACTTGTCTTTAATAATGTTTGAACTTTATATCTTTGGCTAGTTTTTGCTGTGGTATTGAAATTGGAATGGAGAATTGTAAAATTTAACTGGTATCTAAAATTTTGGTGTCACATAAGCTTATTTATTAGAATAACCCTACTGTGATAAATTAATATAGACCTGCAACCCCATTAAGCCATTCTGTAATATTTTTTAACTTTTTTTTTATTTTATAAATTGTGAATTTATTTTTCATATCTATCTACAGTGGGGAATAAAAGTATTTAGTCAGCCACCAATTGTGCAAGTTCTCCCACTTAAAAAGATGAGAGAGGCCTGTAATTTTCATCATAGGTATACCTCAACTATGAGAGACAAAATGAGAAAAAAAAATTCTGTAATATTTTTTAACTTATTTTTTATTTTATAAATTGTGAATTTATTTTTCATATCTATCTATCTATCTATCTATCTATCTATCTGTATTTATTTGTAACAATTTGACATCTTGAATTTGACAAACATTTTCTGAAAGTTAAAGGGTTAGTTCACCCAAAAAAAAAAAAAAAAAATTGTGTGACATCAGTGGTAGAGCGTGGTAGTTACCTTGCTGTCTATGGGAGGGTCAGAGGGCCCTCAGATTCCATCAAAAATATCTTAAATTGTGTTTACGGGTTTCGAACAACACAAGGGTGAGTAATTAATGAGAAATTCATTTTTGGGTGAACTAACCCTTTAAACACCTCCTTTCACTGACAATTCATAATTTTTCTAGCACTGATTCATAGAAGGTGCCAAGTGATGACATTAATTATCAGATCACTGAAGAAAACACTTTAAAAATGTTTAATCAAGATGGATATTCTGATGAGGGGTTCTTTTTGAAATATTTCCTTTGTTTTTCACTGCATTGCGTGGGACTTAGACTTCTGTAATATACACATTTTATCTTCCATGCATCATGCCCCGAGTCCGTAACACAATAATCAGCAACTAGTGCAGATACAAAGCAACAATTCTGCCCATGGCAGACTCACCCTAGAGCTGATCCCTAGAATATCTCACAAAATGCTTTCTGCTCTCTCAGCAGGAGTTTCTTCTCTGGCCCCATTTCCTCAGCATGGTGACACGCTGCAGGCATGAGCGAACACAACTCATCCTGTAACACACTTATCAGATCTCCTCCTCCATGCCACCCAGCTGAGAGCTACAATGATACATCATTTGGGCCAGAAGACCTTGTTAGCATCACGAGATGGTCATCTCAGCGAGAGGCTGTTTTTACCATCACCATAATCTGAGGTTTTCTATATACCCGCCCAAGGACAAACACATGACTGATTAAACTCACTTTATAAGATCTGGCTTAAGCAACTGTGGAGCCCACAGCTGGGAGGGCCAATTTTCTGGTCCCTTTACCTGTAGACAGAGTGCTGGTTTGTTCTGATTTGGCTGTTTTGGACTTGCCAGACAAGACTGGGTTTCAATTCACAAGCGGCTCACTGATAGAAAAGCAATCTCAACGTTTTCGAGTCCTTACATTGTATTTTGCTTCATCACCATGAAATAGTTTTATTTTAAAACTGCCATTCATTGTGAGACTATGCAAAGGAGCTTTCGCTATCCGTCAGGCACATTTATCTATGGACTATTTCCTGTAAAAAACATACTCATCGTCAGACATGTTCTGACTCCGAGCGCTGTGAATTTCTCACCTTGCTGGTGACTGTCTTAAAGATTGATTTTTCAGAACTTGTTCAGGGAATGTTGTTTAGTATAGCCCCAGCTAACAAAAATATGTTCTAAGAATGTTTTGCTAATGTTCCCAATAAGTTATGAAAATGCTATTTCTGAACATTCAAAATGACTAGTTTCTTGTAAACATACTCCAGTAATCTTTGTTTTATTTCCAACTTTGAATTTTTTTTACAGTGTATAAAAGTCCGCCCTATGAGCAATAAAACATTTTCTTTTCCTTGGATCAGTCTCTTAAGATGTTTGGTTTAACCTCTCTAATTCCCATAGTTTACCTTTAAATTCATCATTTAAAGTTTTTATTGCTTGATCAATATTCATTTTAACTTCTAGACTGCAAATGAGATATTGAAAACGGCACAGATTGAAGTTTAATCCATTGCAATGCCAATGGTCATGCTTTTTGCACACTGCTCTCAAAGCATCATTATTGTCTTGGAGCATCACTTCATCAGAGGATGAATGGACGGAGGACACACTGTGAATGAGTGTGCAAGTATTCTGGGAAAATGTTTGCTTGTATTTTTAGTTTTCTAGTTTGTTCTCAGAGACTGCAATCCTTGACGTAGAGATAAGTCATGACATCCACCCATCCCAATACGCAAGACAGTTTTCTCCTATGTCCTCTCTCTCTCTCTCTCGTCTCTCATACACACACACACACATACTTG
Source organism: Sinocyclocheilus grahami (assembly GCF_001515645.1). Lineage (NCBI taxonomy): Eukaryota > Metazoa > Chordata > Actinopteri > Cypriniformes > Cyprinidae > Sinocyclocheilus > Sinocyclocheilus grahami. Next base: position 11,688 of record NW_015506151.1, read on the forward strand.
TAAAACAGGGGGTTAGGGGTTGGACCACAGGGAGGGGTGTGTCTCTATAAGACAACCGAGCAACAGCATCTGCTTAGGAAACAAACAGAAGCAGACGATAGGAGAATATAACCGCCTTCAGTTTCAGCAGATCTGCTCAGGACAGGTGCCTGAACCGCACACAGCTCAGGTAGGCTGACAGAGGGCGAGAAACACTTTAGATTCACATCAATTTACTCAGGCCACTTTGCATTAATCTGTTTGCTGATTATTTGTCATTTAGAGTGTGCAATACAATTTTATTTTTTTTTTCATTAAACTTAAAGGGGATAGTTCACTCATTTACTCACCCTCATGTCCTTCCAAACCTGTAAATAAAATACTTTCTTCTGTGTTATTTCTTCTTTTGAAAGAAAGTCATACAAGTTTTGAACAACATGGGGATGTAATTGAGAATATTTTCATTTTCTAGGTGAAGGTTTTTATTAGATCAGTAGTTTAATCGCAAGTGTTTGCAGAATACCTCAAGCTAAATAAACATTTTGTTCACATTTATCTGCAATACGAATAAATTCATAGTTGACCACATGCAAGACATTTTTTTCACATAATTAACTGACATAAAATATCAAATGATGAATAAAAATTATGGTTTATGGCTGTTATACATCTTCTGAAACCTATTTGTGTGAATGACAGGGACACATTTTTCACTTTGCTCTCATAATTGTGTCATCGATTGATACATAGTAAAATCAATGCATTTCTTTACAGGGCATAATCAGGGTGCTATACACCCCATTTAATTTTAGGGGGAAATTTACTGTACTCTGGGTGTTTAATTCAGCTGAGAGGAATATTGGCAGTATTGTGAAATATCTTTGAAAAGGAGTCGACTTTTGGTGCACAAAATGCCTGGCACCTGCTCCATTCATGGACCATTACCATGCAATTTTCTACTATCTTTGGCCAGTGCCTATAAATGTCTTATCTGCTAGAGTTAGTTTGAATTTAGTGCTCAGGTTTCAAAACTAAAGAGCGACAGATAATTGTTCGTTGATTTCACATGAGATCCTAATGAATTAGCCTTTAAATATTGTGGAGCAATTCTGCCTTGGGTAATTCAGAATGTGACTTTCTAATGTTGCATTACGCTAGATAATTTCATACTTGTTGTATACCACAGAGTATTTTAGCTGAGATTGGAAGAACTGTGGCTATGATCATAAATAAAAAAAGTGGGTAACACTTTATTTCGATAGTCCACTTTAGACATTCTATTAACAGTAAGTAACTTTGCAACTACATGTCAACTAGCAGTTAGTAGAGTATTAGTAGACTGTCTGCTTAATATCTTCTAACACTTTCTTTGTCAACATTCTACTAACCCTAAACCTACCCTAACAGTCTACTCTGAGAGTTAGTAGACATGTAGTTGCAAATTAATGAGAATTAGTTGACATGTAGTTACAAAGTTACTTATAGTTAATAGAATGTCTAAAGTGGACTATCGAAATAAAGTGTAACCAAAAAGTGGTATACTATTTATTAAAAGAAAGAAAGAAAGAAAGAACGAAAGAAACCTGGCTGACTTAAAGGGATAGTTCACCCAAAGACCGATTATCGGCGCCGATATTAAGCATTTTTATGATTATCGGTATCGGTCATTTTCAAAACCGATTCGCCGATAAAATAACAATTTTGAAACACGCTATTTGGCTCTGATGCAGCCTGTCATAACTCACCACTCTGTGGCCTAAAGCAGTCTCCGCCCACCGCCCATCTGATTTGTTGGGAGTCATGAGTCCGACCAATCAATGCGGAATTCACTCTCACTCCAAAAGCGCTTGCTAACTGGTTCTGCTTCAGAGATCACGCATCAGTTGTCTCTCAAAGGTAAGGCAGCAGCAGACATTGCTTAAGTTGGAATAGATCCCAATCCACTAAAGTTGCACTGAAGTTGCAAAACACCTCAATATTATCTATGATTTCCACGATGCGGAAAACGCGGACGGAATCGCGGAATCCAGTCATATAAATGGAATTTACTGTATGATTATTTAATACAACAGTTCAATAAACACGTACTGCCTAATTTTGCTCTATTTCATCAACAAAAATAGTTTCAAATAAAGTAACAGCTCAGCCGCTTCACATCTCTAAAAGCAAACACAGCGGTGTTTCATTCATGAATGAAAGTGCGTTTTTTCAACGAATCTAGTGAGTCAGTGATTCATGATTACCCATTCATAAAGACAGCCACTTGCTTCATTCCTGAATTAATTAGCCGTTCAAATGAATCATTGAATGAATGATTCAGTAGGCGCGTTTCCATTACCCTTCAAATTGCGCAAATTGAAATTGCGAATTGAAGATCCGCCTAATGGAAACGCGTCAATTTCGCAAAAACGGTCATATATCGCAAAAAAGTTTTTACGCTCGCATGAGGTGGTTTTTCATGCTATGCGAAAAAGGAATAATTTGCAAAACTGCAATGGAAACGGCTTTTTCGCATTTACAGGTCACATGGAGTATGTAAAAAGTCATATGATCATTCTTCAATGTACTATAACCTCCAAGAAACGCATCATACGTGGCTGCTCTCCAGTATAAGGGGCTTTCCCTACCATTAATGCTTAGACCATTTACACTGCACACGTCTGTGGTGCAGTGTGGCTCTGATATGGCCACTGAAGCTGATTGCGGCCACAATGCTTGTTTATTCCAGAATCTGGCCGTGCTGCTTCTGTAAAGATACAGCCAAAATCCGTTGCCATGACTTATCGCGAGAGGCAAAAGGTTACATTTTAGTCACATAACATTGGTTAATGGAAACGCCGTCATTTCGCAATACTTTTTTTTTTAATCGACATTTATAAAATATCGCCAAAGTTTTGCGCACATCTGTAATGGAAATGTGCCTATTGACTAATATTTCATCCGTGTAATATGCAAGCAGGTTTTGATGAAGTAGATGGCATGTAGGGATGTAATTATTACCAGTTTGATGATAAACACTGAAGCTGATTACGGCAATGCAATGCTTGTGTTTTTATACAGTCTATGGTTTATTCCAGCCGTGCCACGCACGTTTCTGAAGCGGCTCCCTTTGCTGCTTCTGTAAAGATACATGCATAAGCCTCCTTTCAATAAATATAGCCAAAATCCCACCAAAATCCGTTGCCATGACTTATCGTGAGAGGCAAAAGGTTATGTTTTAGCCATATAACATTGGTTAATGGAAAAGCCGTCATTTTGCAATACTTTTTTATCAACATTCAGAAAATATCGCCAAAGTTTTGCGCAAATCTGTAATGGAAGCGCACCTAGTGATAAAATTTGCCGCCACCTGCTGGCGGTTTCAGTTTCATTTTTAGGTATAATTGCAGTCGTTTAAATAATTTAATATTTCTGTATTCAAAATTGTATTTAAAACATTAATCTCCACATGAATTTATGAATTTAATTGCCCTCATGCCACCTCTGAGCCTCATTGAATGTCTGAAAATGTACCTACAAGCCACTTTTGTGTTCTTTTTGTGCCACCTCTGTAGTACAAATTAATTTTTCATTAATACTAATTTCATGATTGGTAACTTATTTGTCTTATTCTACTTCTTATTATATTGTTTTAAATAGAAATTTTAAAAAGCTTATAAACGTACATTTTTGAATTTTACAGATGAAAATGATGCCATTGCAAAGGTAAAAAGAAAATGCACCTGTAAATCACTTCACCTCATATTAGGAAGGCTAATTTTTGATTATTGATCAGAAGGTGCTCCTTAATTTTTTTTTAATTAGGAGGACAAGTGATCTTGATTACAAGAAAAACACTGCTCTTAAACTGGGTGTGTGAGACAGGTATGGCTGAGGAATGGGGTTTGGCCGAGGAAAACTTTTCAGTCAAAATATTTTTTTTTTGCTTTAACCTACTACAACAATTTAGACTACTACAACAATTATTACAACTTTTGTTTAAAAGAATAATCACACAATACGCTATTTCTTCCATGTTTTAATGGTAAACCCATTAAATAAAGAGTTTGCCAAAAAATAAAGAGTTTAACTCTTTAAAATAAAGAGTTAACTGTGGGAGAACTACGCTCAACCAACACCAGGGAAGGCAGTTTTTGTCGGAGCCCTTGTTATTCTTAATTTTGACATTAATTTTCATTTTTACACCAGACATATATATATCGGTCTACTTGATCTGTAATAATCGGTATCGGCCTTGAAAAACACATATCGGTCGACCCCTAATGTAGGTGACTTTGTTTCTTCAGTAGAACACAAACAAAGATTTTTAACTCAAACTGTTGCAGTCTGTAAGTCATATAATGGAAGTGAATGGGAATCACGGCTTTGAGAGTCAAAAAAACATACACAAACAAAACCAATCAGAGGTAAAAAACGATATAAATACTGTTCAGTTTATTGCACAGACTGATTGTTTCGTGTCTTTACACATCAATGTATCGTCACGAGCCGCAGGGTTTCATTTGGTTTTGTTTGTGTATTTTTTTTTACTCTCAAGCCATGATTCCCATTCACCTCCATTATATGACTGACAGACTGCAACGGTTTGGAGTTAAAAATCTTCGTTTGTGTTCTACTGAAGAAACAGTCACCTACATCTTGGATGCCCTGGGGGTAAGCAGATAAACATCAAATTTTCATTTTTGGGTGAACTATCCCTTTAAAACGAAAAAAAGGTAAGTGCTACTGATTCCTTCTATGTACATTCTTAATTTAGTATGTTGTAAAATAACATTACATTTAGGGGATTATGTAATAATCATGGCAATTGCCTCAGCTCCTCTTTTAAAAACGTATAAAGACAAATCCACATGATGATTAATTTTTCACAGATATGATACAAAAATCATTCAGGAGAGGTGCAGCTAGGATATTTGCAAAATCTAATAATAGTCAGATTATTCTCCAGAAGGCCCTGAGGCAAATGTATCAGCTAATCCAAAACTCCTAGCATAATTTTAGCCACTGTGAAATTGACTCGTGATTAGCGGTCCTTGCGGTGTTTTAAATATCCTGATGCACAAAAAGCATAATCATAAAAGCAAAAGATAGCATAATGACAATCAATGACTGCAAATATATAAATTTTTTAAAATTATAATCAGCTTCATCATGGGCGACATTTGACGAGTCAGGGGGCAAGAAAAAATATATATATTTGAGATAAATAAAAACAAAATGTTTTTTTTTTTGGATGCAAGCAAGGATGTAAAACAATGCACTACCGTATTGCAACGCATCAAAGCAGTCAATCCAACACAGTCAAGAAGTACTGTGGACTAGCTTTGGCTCGTCCTGCTGATTTGAATGGTGATGCTTCCCGTTTGTCAGTTGATGGCCTTTAATTTTTAACCAGAAATGTGCACGCTGCTTTTGTGATGTTCACTGAAGTTATTTCCGGGTCTTTTTCCCATGTCACTTGAAATGTTTCCGTTTTGAATCGTTGTTACCAAAGGTAAGACACGTGAGGAAAAAATAAACGATCAGTTGTGGGACTATATTCTCATAATATGAGTCATAAATCGTATACCATTCATTGCTGAACTTTCTACCGTCCGTTACTAGAAATGAAATGTAATTACTGGTTGATATGTCCCGATCTCAAAATTTACTCATGCTTTTGGTCCGTGAATTAGATCTCGCTCGGGATGCGTGCTGTCTGTGGAGGTTTGGCCAGGACCGGTTCCAGAATTAAATCAACATTTTATGTTCAGTCCATTGCCGATCACTGCTCCTTCGAGAGTGAATCTCGCATAAATATGCGGATGTCATTCCCGAAACTTTGCAGGGTGTAGCCTATGTGTCCGAAAAACTAAAGTTTAATACAAAATCTGAATGGATTACACCATAGAAAGTGTATAATCTTTATCACTCCCTTTATCACTAAAAAGCTTCACTCATCTTCGTTCATCGTGATCTTACAAAGTTCCGTTATAATCAATGAAGCTCTCTAAACTGCACAATGAATCTCTTATTTACATCGCGTCTGCACTTAGTCATGAGATGATTCACGAGCGTGCAAAACTGCTCTTAAAAACTGGGGCACTTTCAGCGGTGAGGGAATTCTGACAAAACGTTTCTGATTGGCCATTTCGTTCAAGAAATCAACAGATATGTATTTGATTGGTTACATTGCTCAACGCTGCAAAAACACGTTGAGGGTATTTTGCGCTTGGCTAAGCGCTCCAATTGCAGCGGGGCCGACATCAGGAATTCCATGACTAAAAATTCCAAGACTAAAAAGAATATCTCAAGCGTGTGACAGAAATGTTACGCCCCTTACCATATTGTGATGCCCTGTCCGGCCGGAGCGACGAGACAAAAACATTAAAACCCATTATAAACGAGGCATTTGTTGCATGACTTATACTGTCTTTTTACGCGTTGCATCGCGCCACGTAAACATAAAACCATGTCTGCATTTGTGATCGGAGAAATGACAAACAACAAGTGCTACACTACACTGCTCAAAACTCGCGTTTGAATCATCAGTGGCAAATTCTTTAAATATAAAAAAAACGTACTTATTCTGCGAGTCAGAACAGCCGGCATTGTAGTCTACTCTACCAGGATCAGGAAACAGTCCTCCATAAAATGCGCTGGACACATCTGAATATTTGGGTTAAACTGTTCTGGAACAGTGTTGTAAATACAACTTAACCACTGATTTCTAGTCGTGTCCTCTTTTGGAAGGCCAAACAAAGTAGTTTCGTTTTCACAACGAAACACACGGCTGGCTAGAGTGAGCGGTGGCCAGCGGCCCAGAGTGAGCGGTGGCGGGCGGGCTTGAGAATGGAGCGGCCGGCGGTTTCGACGAAGGAGAGTAGATATGTGGGGGAGTGTAAGAACGAGCCGTTTTAGGTAGGCGTGGTTGACTCTTAAATTTTATAAAGAATATCTCTTTGGATTTGAGACTGTAGTCTTTGCAACTTTACAGATCTTCTTTCTGCACCAAGAGCTTGTAACACTCCAAAGAAAAAGGAAAAATTGAAATCGTATCATATGTCCCCTTTAAGTGATCTAATACATACTAAGGCGGTCCATGTACTTTTGCATCAATACATTTTTCGTTTTTTAACCCAGAAATGAAATACAGAAAATGCGGTTTCTTCACCGATGAATAGAATAAGCAGACACAAACTACTTTTCATTATTCAAAATTCTATGATAATGAGATAAAGCTTGTTTTAATGTATATAAATGCTAAATTTCATTTCTAGCTTTTTTAGCACCTATATAAAGATGATATAAGTGCCCTCTCACGCTACTGATGTGGCTACCGGTAACCCATGAGTGTCAGAAGCAAAAAAAAAAAATGTGGGTGGGTCCTCCCCTAGAAAATTTTTACGGGAGTAGATACCAACTAATGCCCTTTGGCAATGGCACCCTGTAAACCTTTTCCTGTATTCTGGTGCCTTTTAATTTAACAATTGCTTTTATAGCCTAAAATGGTTACCACATGGTTACCTTCCTCTGCCAAGTAGTTAATCCACAGTGCAGCAGAATGTTGCAATGTGTGACCCAGACACAGATGTAATTCAAAGCAGCATCAAAGACTACATGCCTTTAAAAACAACAGGCGAACAAATAATGAACATTCACTTAAATAGCAGCTTGTTTAGTGACAGTATGTGAGCACACAGCCAGACCCACCTGAACAGCAGATATGCTAAAATGCTTTGTTTACCTTGCTGTGTCGCGGGAGTGCAGCAGGTGCGAGTAGTTAGAACACGGAATGGAGTTTAATTTATATGGACTCTGAATGAGCCAAGTGCAGTGGATTTGAGGAAGCAGCAGCGTGGAAGTCAAGGCTGTAGCTAAAACGCGCAATGGAGTTTAATTTATTAGGGCATTCCTCAAGTGGAATGGATTTGACTGACGGTGCTCTGAAAAGTGAACAAACATATGCGCTGAATTAGAGATTGTAAAAGTGAGTGGGTCCAATATCATTGGTCTTAAAAAGTGGGTGGGCCTTGTCCCATGCGGTAACCTATTGCTTTATGAAAACATTTGGCTTTGATATTTTTATGATCTTGATCATTTTTGATGCCTAAAAACATGTATGAAATACTCCATATTACATATTTCTTTGCAATTAACTGTATCCAGGGCCGGTTCTACATGAGTGCTTGAGGGAACAAAACGAAAGTAAGAGCACCTCAGTTGAAGCTGTAGAAATAGGATACTGGTGAAACATTTTCCAAATGCTCCAGTGTGCATTTGTGTTTGAACTCTGGAGAACTTCAAAGGTTTGTTTTCAACGTGTTTTTGTAGCACTGATCAATGTAGACAATCACCAGCATTTTCTGTTGATTTCCTGAATGCATTGGCCAAGCATTTTAAGTTAAAATCCACTCCACGCCAGTTTTGTTTAGTGCTGCACGCTTGGGAGAGTCCCTCATTATAACAAACAAACTATAACATGATGTAAATAAAAGATTCATTGTGCGGTGTAGAGCTTCATTGATTATAACGGAACTTTGTGAGATTGCGATAAACTGATTGACAGCTTTTTAATTATTATAAAAAAATGTCAAAATAGATGTACATTAAGGCTAGAGCACCCCCACTGATTTCAGAAGCACAGTGATTTGATTCTGGATCCGGGCCCGCCTGTATCTGGAGAAGCATGAGAAATTATAATTGTATACATTTCGATATTATATTTATATATTTGCCCCATATATTAAAGCCTCGTGTGTAGCGCTCTAACACGATGCACTGTACGTACTTTGAGCGACCATGCATGGTCCTCTCCAATACTGTGACCCAGATAGCGCACAAAATTATATAATTTTATGACAATAAAGTTCCCAGAATTCTGCAATGTCTGTTTTAAAATCATATTTGTATTAGGTCTCTGCATTGTTCTAGAGACGCCTCTAGTTCTAGATGCTTCTACTTCTAATTTGACCAAAGAAAACTTGTTAAAATCAAAATTTTTCTATATTAATTTGTGAATTTTTCAAATGCTTATTAAAGGTGCAAAAAGTCATAAACAAAACTCTGAAAAGAAGTCAATATTTTACTGAATAAAATAATACAAAATTGTATTTTGTGTGTACGGTACTGTGTTTGAAGATGGATGTGCAGTGCAGTACGGCAGTGTGATGTGACTCAGATTTATGCTTTCTTCTTATAAAACAATCATAATAGCAGGTGTTACAAGGTTTTTTTTCTTCAAATTCTAAGCAGTTTATCTACCATCTCTTGATTTCCCCCCAGACTTTTTTCAGGTATTTCAAAGTATCCAGACTAACATGTCTGTTTGATGCTGGACTATGAAAAGCATTGATAAACTGCATTGGTGTGAAGGACTGCACTGCAGGAGGAGTCCTTAATGATATTTCATCACGGAGTTTCTCAGCCCTTCACGTCAGTTTAACAACTGCATTCAATGTGGCAGATGAAACAATTACATCACAAGCATGAAGACAACCTTAAGCGTTCTGATTAGATAATCTATCCTTATGTCATGGGCATCAATGCAAAGCCCTGACAGCTATGTTTAAGTGTGGTGAATCATTCCATCCCATTGCTTATTCCAGCCATCGTTAATTTATCATCAAAGAAACATTTGTGGTTATTGGGGCAATTATCCATTCAATTTGTGGTTGCGTTTATCTTCTAGTGAGTTTGTAGGTATGAGTGTGTCCGAACAAATTTGTCTTTGACCTTCATGGGCTGCAGCAACCCTACTGAGACATACAGGTGCATCTCAATAAATTAGAATGTCGTGGAAAAGTTCATTTATTTCAGTAATTCAACTCAAATTGTGAAACTCGTGTATTTAATCAATTCAATGCACACAGACTGAAGTATTTAGAAAAGATCTCAACAGCAATCAAACATCAGAAATCACAATATATATAAACGCAAATATTTCTCATCAGATTCTTCTAAACCCAAATTATATCTGCACTGTCATACCTTCTTTTTTATAGTTCTACACTCTCACTGTATATCATAATACCTCATTTTTATTTCTCATGAGGAATTTAAGGAGAAACACAAATGATCTCCTGAGCGATGTAAGAGCAACATATGAACAATAAATGTTCCTCAGAGATGTTGTTACATCACTGGTCATTTCATTTATATTTCGCTATGCTTACAGTCAATAATAATGACACTTTTACTAATCAACTATAGCATCCTAAGGCTCGTGGGGCTGGTATTTGACTGGTAATAATGGTCATTGATTTATTTTCTGTTTAAATTGATCTAGTGCGTCATGCTTGAAGAAAATTGACATCATTAATCAAAACCAGGTACAGCAGTCAGCGTCATATAGTCTCCACCCTAATTAAAATTATTGGCAGCACATTATGATCATATTCCAATATTGTATTGGATTCAGATATGATGCTCAGGAGACTTTTTGAGGAGAGGAGACTGCCTAAAAGCCTATTAAATGGGTCATGAACTGAGAAATGAAAAAATCCCTTGATCTTGAGACACATAAGAGGTCATTGTACTATAGAAACATCCTGTAAATTTCAGAACTCAAAACTTTCAACAGCTTATATTGAAGCCAATCTACAAAAACGACAGGTTGAGGAATGTGCCACTTTATGACATAAAAGTGTGGCTAAACACAGACGAAGATCAACGCTCGCTTCTATATCACTGCCTGTTTAGCCCCGCCCACCGATTCACTCACATAGTGGGTAAATATCAAGAGAAGAAAACGTAGGTCTACGCAGAAATCAAACGATAAAGATGCTCCGAAGACAACAAGACGCTGTGCAGTGCCAAGTTGTGGGGAAAAAATAAACAGTTTTTGCATTGCCTTCCTTCTGATCCCAACATTAGAAAGGAGTGGATTAACTTTATTTTTAAGATCTAGACCGCATCAGTAAGAATTTTGTCCTTTGATCACTTCATTTTACCACGGATTCGTTTACAAACAAGGCACAATTCGACTCAGGGTTTTCAGAAAGATTTAAACTAAAGACGATGCTGTGCCGACTATATTAGATCCGAAGTAATGTCGCACCAAACAAGTGTGAGTAACTGTTTTTATTTCGTGGTACTATTGCTTTGTCTGTTATTACAGATCGTTTGATATGTAGAGTATTTATGCATTTTTAACTTAAATCACAGCAGCGTTCATCTATGAAGGATGTAGGATGTCAAACATACACAACTGTTAGCCAATCATAGCAGTGGGTGTTTACTTCCCAGTCTACAAACCGCCACACCTATTCAAACAGAGCGTTCTGATGAGGGGGGTCAAAACAGGACAAAAAATAGCCTATTACTCCTAAATTATGATGTTTTCTTGATAACATTATAACTGGACCTCAGAGAACAGTACAAAATAATAAAAAAGGCAGTTCATGGCCCCTTTAAAATATGCTGCTCTGATCCACCTGAGCCCCTAGCATCTGATGCTGCTTGTTTTCTGTAAATGTAATAAAATGCAGCAGCAGAGCAGAAACGTTGCTGTTGTCATAATAGAGTATTTATTTATTTAATTTTCTAATTTACATATTTTTATTCATAATTTCATATTTTTATACTGTAACCCACCTCAGAACAAAAAACATAACAGATTATCATGAGACAAATTTTAAAATAAGGAATAAAACAATATTGTGAGAGATGGTCATATTGCAATATAGAGTCTTAATGTGAGCTATAGTCACATTAAGTAATAAGTGAAAAACAAATTTGCAGTTACTAGATACAGAGTAGCAATTGTGAGATAAAATATCACTAAGATATTAAGTCCTAAATGTGAAAAAAGTCGCAATGGAAAATTAAGTCACAACTAAGAGAAAAAGTAGCAAATGTGAAATCAAAATTCACATTGTATGATATAAAGTCTCAGTTGTGAAAAATAGTGAAAATTTGCAATTTAAAGTTGCAATTATGAAAAATCAAGTCACAATTACAAGAAACTGAAGCACATTTATAATAACATTGTGAGATAAAGTAATGGAGATATAAAGTCTGAACTGAAATAAAATGTGATGATGAGAAATTAAGTATAACAATATATATTACTGTTAATGTATATTATTGCTATTTGCCTGTTATCGAGGCAAATAGGCTTTCATGTTACAATGATTTCATATTCAAAACATTAATTTAATACGTTTATTAATAATTGTAATTTCTATGCAAATGCATGTATGCCACATCCATGCAGCATTAAACTGTTTGTGTAAATAATTCATATTGTGGCAAAAATGCCACTTTAGACACAATGTAAAGATGGCATTAAACAATGTCAAAAATCACTAAATGTTTTGCTACAGATTATGAAGCACTGACATTCTGTAAATAGAGCACTTAGTTATTCCTTTTCAAAACAGAAAAGCTTTCTTATGATATAAAAAACACAGTTTCTCAAAGTGCACTAATTTCCTCCCACTTAGTCAATGAGAGATTGTTCTTTCCTTTGAGCATATGAGATAATTCCAAAGGTCAAAAGTTAAATCACTCTGTCCATCTTGGTTTAGTCTATTTCATTACATAATTGAGTTAGTTAATTAAATCTTGAAGGCCTGCCAAGCTCTGCATCCCACATGTATGTATGAGTCTGTACAAACCGCAGTGAGATTAAGAATTTCTGGGGCACCTGAGGTGCACAGAAATGTGCACTGGTAATCTAAATTTAAATGAGAAACTTCAACCAGAAAAAAAATAGCTGCTGAAAAGGAAAAACTATAGTTGTAACAAACAATCCCCACTTGAAATATCACCTCTAAACAATGTTGCGGCCTGGCCTGAATCCATTTAATTATGTCATCTTGTAGTTCCTGAGAAAAAATAAATACATAAATTAACTAACGGGAGCGACAAAATCAATATTCAGTTTGTTCCCCCTGCATAAAGTTGTGCGTAATTCACTCACACTTATAATTATGTGTCTTTCCTTGTCTGTTACTCTTACGGTGACTAAATTCAATAAAACTCACTCAAGGGGTGCCTATTGATTCTCTGTGACTTACAGCTTTGCTTTTGTTCCTGGTGACACCTTCAGTACAAGTGTAATGCAGGTGAAATTGATTTATCTTGAAGTTGCTTTTGAAGCAACTAAACAACTGATGGTTTGGTGGGCAGCATGTCACCGGCCAACTGTCAATGCTGAAACGTACATTCATCCGTGCTTTATTTGCTTGACAAGGCAGCTGCAGGATAAGGTTATTATTCTTAAAGCTTTGGCATAAAAAGGACTGAAGCGCTTTATAGTCCTTTCTATTGTTTGGACTAATGTGGTGACTAAGACTGCTTAACCAGCGTGCATCACAGCGGCTCAAATCCCCCTCCTTTTTCACCATTCTGCTCCCATTACGCCACAAGCACTAATTCTAGCTTCAATTACTACAGATGATGAGTTTTGATAATGAAGTACTGGCAAATGCTAAGTCGGTCACGAATACATTCAAAAAGTACCTTTAAATATGATTAGTTAATGTCACACAGATAGGCAGCATTTTTTTACTAAATCTATTTTAGATTATGTGAGGGATAATGTACATTCATACAGTTATCCTCACAAAATAATCTCACCCTGAAGGAGTTTATTTTGCACTAATGACCTCAATTCTAGCTTCAATTACTACAGATGATGAGTTTTGATAATGAAGTACTGGCAAATGCTAAGTCGGTCTCGAATACATTCAAAAAGTACCTTTAAATATGATTAGTTAATGTCACACAGATAGGCAGCATTTTTTTACTAAATCTATTTTAGATTATGTGAGGGATAATGAACATTCATACAGTTATCCTCACAAAATAATCTCACCCTGAAGGAGTTTATTTTGCACTAATGACCTTCTGACTGTACATTACACAGCTACTTGCCAAAATAAACAAATAAAAGGTCATTAAATATTGAACGGAGTTGAAATTATTTTATTAAATTAATTTATCTTAGATTAGTTTACAGCTTCTGCAAAGAAAAACAGCCCATTACAATGTAGAAAACAAGTCGCCCAGCAACCAACAAAACACTGCACCAATAAAACAACATTCATTTAGAATAAATTGTTTAATCTGCTATCAACCTTTTTCCTAGGTAACATATTTAGCTTTATTTTAAAGGGGTCATATGATGCGATTTCAAGTTTTCCTTTCTCTTTGGAGTGTTACAAGCTGTTCGTGAATAGATAAGATCCCTAAAGTTGCAAAGACTAAAGTCTCAAACCCAAAGAGATATTCTTTATAAAAGTTAAGAGTCAACCACGCCTACCTAAAACGCATCATTTAAACACGCCCCCACATGTCTACGTCACGATGTGGGAAGATTTGCATAACGCCGCCCAAATGTTCACGCAAAGAAAGGAGGAGGAACTTTATTGTTGCTGCCGCCGCCATGCTGTGCGTTTCGTTGCGAAAGCGAAAATACTTTGTTTGGCCTTCCAAAAGAGGACACGACTAGAAATCAGTGGTTAAGTTGTATTTACAACACTGTTCCAGAACACTTCAACCCAAATATTCATGTGTGCAGCGCATTTTATGGAGGACCGTTTCCTGATCCTGGTATAGACTACAATGCCGGCTGTTCTGACTCACAGACTGTTAGTACGTTTTTTATATTGAAAGAATTTGCTGACGATTCAAACGCGAGTTTTGAGCAGTGTAGAGTAGCGCTTGTTGTTTGTCATTTCTCCGATCACAAATGCAGACATGGTTTTGTGTTTACGTGGCGTGATGCAACGCAACACGTAAAAAGACAGTATAAATCAATATAATCCGTAATTATGTCCCCACTGGATGCAACAAATGCCTCGTTTATAATGGGTTTTAATGTTTTTGTCTCGTCGCTCCGGCCGGACAAGGCATCACAGTATGGTAAGAGGCGTAACATTTCCGTCACACACTTGAGATATTCGGCCAATCACAACGCACTGGATAGCTGGCCAATCAGAGCACACCTCGCTTTTCAGACCGATGAGCTTTGTAAAACTCGCGTTTCAGAAAGGCGGGACATAGAGGAGAAACAACAATGTACAGTATGTGGAAAATAATGTGGGTTTTTTTTACCTTAAACCGCATAAACATTTCATTACACCAAATAATGTTCTTTTTAGCAATATCATATGACCCCTTTAAGTTCTCAGCTGGTTATTTTTTTATTTTTTAGATTTGAGTCACAAAGATGGCAAATGATGCACTTGACCAATCAGAAATGTTCCAGTAGGTTGAACTAACGTATACACATTCTGTTGTGGTCAGATTTATTTCCAGGAATCGTAACCTATTTTCTCTCTCACACCATCATCTCTGTCTCTATCCTCTCTACAGACTGTACTTCAGCTGTTAACACACTGCGTGATGAAGACTCCACTGTGGACGCTACTGTTGCTTGGACTGTGTAACCCAGCATGGTGTGACTGCCAGAAGGATTGCCTCTTCTGCAGCCAAAAACTGCCTAATGAATATGCCTTCAACAATTTGGTAATTCCCTACAGTGTCCATCACTCCCCGTAGTAAAGAATATCACAAGACCTCTTACTATCTCTTCTATACAGAAGTGAGATTAAATGGAGTGCAATTGGAGACTTTTGCTTAACTTAAAAAAAATTATAATAATAATCTCACATCTTGTCTAGAGTTTCAAAAGATCTCAAAATCTCAGATTGTGCCAACAATCAGAGATTTTCTATAAACTCAAATTATTTTATAATATGCCAGCCATATTAATTTTATAGTTTTATGTTCTTATATACATCAATAATTATATCAGTTATTCAAGTTTTTTTTTCAAAGGAGAAACATACAAAGTTGATCCTCTATTTTGTCTGGAAGATGATAAAACAAAAGGGGGGAAACCCCATACTCTTACAATAAAGGAGATATCCAAACCATAGAAACCAGAATATAATAGATACTATACTTAAAGTTAGGATCTCTTGATATGGCAACCTCATAGAAACCACTCAAACACCCTAGCAACCGTAAACTAGTTTTTGGTAATACTTACAGTTAGATTTATTTTTATAGTTTCAGTGTTCACTGTAATTTTAGTAATTTTGTTGTTTTTGTTTATTTAGTTTGAGTTATGTTTAGTTATTATGTTAACTTAAACTAAAGAAAATGAGAAACCACCCACAACAGTCACAGGCAAGCAAGCAGCACTTTCATTTTCTTCAGAAAATGTACAAGTCTAGTTTTATGTTACTCTGCACAGATCTTCTACAGCTTCGTTAATCTTATTTCATTTTCTGTACAGCCCAAGACCTATGGCCTCAACTGTATCGAATTTCCCCGAGACTCGCCATTAGTTGACAATCATAATGATCATAACAGTGGAATGTGGTTGTGCTCTGCAGCTCATTATAGCTCCGAGGAGGACATAGCTACTCTCTGATTCATGTCAATAACACGCATTTGAGGGGGCAGAAGTGCTAATTTGGTTAAAGTTGGCCCTTTGACTCAAAACAGCCGGGGTGATTCAGTTATCTTGTTGTGTAATTAAGTAGAAACACAATAACATCATTCGGCAAGGCTGCGTGCTTACTGATGGGCCTGAGTAGCCCTCCATAGCACAGGCTCACCCTGAGGTGTTCTTATCGTTTTTCAGCATGAATGAGCAGATATAACTCTTCTGATAACTAACCAACTCCCTCCAAACTAAACTGTTAATTTAAAAGGGTTAACTGGTTACACCGGATAACGAGGTATAGCTCGCGCTCCTCCCATTTTAACTTTAGTTAAACTATAACTTTAGTCATAACTATGACTTTAGTTTTTAGATGCTACTCAAGTTCTCATGAAATTCACTTTTCAGAAACACTTTTGAAAAAAAATCTCTGGTCCAGTATACTTAAAGATAAAACGGTCTAATTAAGCAATATCCACGAGCAAGAGAGCAGTACGCTCCACCAATCTCCAGATCAGACCAAATAGCTATTGCGAATGTGATATTGCTTTCCTACAGTTCAATAAACCGTTAAAAATAAGGTAATACTGGGTGACTTACATTTTACCTACCATATTTCCAGTTACAGTTGTCTATTTTTCTTACTCCAAAGACAATTATTACACACGAAGCCAAACGAGATCGACCGCTGCAGTTACCTGTGCTTCTTCACTGAACGGAACAAGTGTTTTGTACGAATCGGTTGAATCAATGATTCACTTGTAACCTGCAAAACGAGTCACTTCAAAAAGTCGTGGCATTGGCAAGTCGCTTGGCCAATCAAATTAAACTAAGGTTTTACTTAATAAATCCCATTTTACCTCCATGTGGCATATTTCTTAAGAAATTAATAGACAAAAAAGGGGTGTGACTTAATTAAATCGATCAGTAATAGGTAGTAAAAATATTTTTTAAAAGCAAAACCATAAAAAAAAACAGAAGTGGTTGCAGAGGAGGTGTTGAAAATGATTTTATTGTTTAAAGTCTTTTTTTAAAAGATTTGTTGAAAATAATTTGTATTAAAAAATAAGTAGGGACAATTCTGTTTTAATTTTAACTTACTTTGCGTTACTCTGCTGTAATAAAGAAACTGCTGCCAGCCTAAGCTGGTCTTAGGTGGTCTCTCAGACTGGTCAGCATTTTTGACTGGTTTTAGAGGGGTTTGGGGCACTTCAGCTGGTTAGACTGGGAGACCAGCTGGCCAACCAGCTAAAACTATCTGAACTCTCGTTTGGCTTGGCTGGGAAACCAGCTTAAAGCAGCGTTGTGCTGAATAAGACACACTCTCATATTGTAATGTAAAACAGTGTGACTCTATTAAAGGGGTGGTTCACTGGCTTTTTTCTAGGCTTGATTGTGTTTATGGGGTGCAGTCTAACAAGTGCTAATGATTCGTTTTTTAAAAAACTCATTATATTTCACATAATTTACCTTTATTCCACACTGCTCTGTCTCTTCTCTGAGAAACGGTCTGATCTTTTCCTGTTTTTATGAAGCCCCGCCCTCAGAGGCGATGGGCGCTGATTGGTTAGCTAGCCCAGTGTGTTGTGATTGGCTAAACCGCCTCTAGTGCGCGTCTAAACGTCGCTTCCCTCACCTCAGTGGCATGTGCTCTGGTTGTATTGTAAACAAAGGCGTCGTTAATATCGCCTATCAGTTTGAGCCCAATTGAGAAGCAGAGGATATTATTGAAGAGGATCGTGCAGAACCTGTGCAAGCACGGCTTTTAATGATAGGCCTATGTTTTTTGTTTGTTGTTGTCTCATACTTTTAGATATGATGTTATTTGTAAATTCTACTGCTTATGTTAGCTTTTAATATACGATTTTGTCCTGATTAAAGCTTTAATACAGTACGGCAACTGCACGCGCGTCCATGTATAACGCTTCTCATAGCTATGTGAAAATAAGTGTATAAATGGAACAGAACTGAGCTGATGATCTGAATGAGAGAGAGAGAGGTCAAGCAGGCGATGCGAGGAACAGTATTAAAGGGGTTATTAAATTATTAATTTAATTAATAAAGGGGTTATTATTATTATTTTTAATTTTAGTCAGTGTGTAGTGTGTATGTTTGGGCATAAAAAGATCTAGAAAGTTACAAATCTCAAAGTCCACTCCAAAGGGAGATATTTAGTTTTTTTTAAATCCCTTTTCAAGAACTACAATGAACGGCTAATTTGGACTACAGCGTTTGTTCTCCAGACTGTATCAGACAAGACGATGAAGAAGAAGTGCTGCTGCAGAGTTAGTGGATCAGAGAAAACAAAGAAGAAGAGCTGCTGTGCTGTAGCATCACATTTTCAGCATGTCTAGAACAATTCTTACAAGTACAACACGGCGTAGCTGGGCGCCGCGGACAGACGCCGAACGGCGCTGACGGTGTGCCTACACTCATAGAAAATAATGTATTTTAATTTTAAAGATGTGGCGCGACGCTGCACTTCTCGTCCGGTGCGCGACCGCCTAAAACGCAGTTTTTTTTCACCTCCGTGCCCAAACATCTTTGTTTGGGCTTCCGAAAGTGGATGATGTCAGGAAACAGTGGTTGCAATTTATTTTTAAACTTTCAACTTCGTAACTTTGCAGATAGTGTTTATGCTCAAACAGCAACATTACACACTAACGTTAAAAAAGTGAAATCGCTATCAACCACCCATTTAAAGCATGATGATGTTGACCTTGTAACATGTATGTTTGTGCGGGTCTTCATTCAGGTGTGTCTGGTGGAGTGTCATGGTAAACTTTCTCCAGGCGACACCTGGGAGATGTGTCGCAGGACCATTGTGGAGCAGAAACCAAAAGCCTTGCTATCGGTTGGCAATGGCATGCTGAAAAGAGCAGAGGAGGAAGCGGACATCTCTCTGCCTGTGGACCAGGATGATGGGCAGTATTCTGAAACCCTCCAGAGGTTCGACCACATAACACGGGCCTTGGGAATGGACGATCAGGACCAAGATATGCAGCTCAGTAAAAAATACAAGTTCCTGCAAGTACAGTCAGCACAAGAATCTGAGGAAGAGCGGGATAGAGATAGTGAGATGGAAGGCGATGAGGAAGAGGCTGCCGTCCACCTAATCAAACGCTTTGGAGGCTTCCTCAAAAACAAGTATGGCTACAGGAAGTTCATGGATCCTGGAAGGTCTTTGCAAAAAAGATATGGGGGTTTCATAGGCGTCCGCAAATCCGCCCGCAAGTGGAACAACCAGAAGCGTTTTAGCGAGTTTCTCAAGCAGTATTTGGGCATGAGTACTCGAGCTAGTGAGTTTAATAGTATGTCTGCTGATGTCACCCAACAGAATGAATAAGCTTTGACCTTTGAAGTGAATAAACTTACCAAGCAAATCATTTGTTTTGCTCATTCAAAAGATATCATGCACCATTCTCCTCAAACACAAAAAGCTCTCATAGTGCCACAGGGTTAGATGTGCATTTACTCAATGAAGCATCTAATCTGTGTCAAACAAAGCTTACATTAAGTGATATTAGCTTGACGTTTGAATAAAACTCTTCAGATTCGATTTGAGACATATATAGATTGCATTAGATGATTGGTATTGTATATGATGGCCCCTGTAGTTTAATTTGTGTGAAGACCATTTGAAAACGTTACCAGTTCCAAATTCATCTCCTTTACGACACTGCCATCTATTGGTCAATGAGAGTTCCCATAATGAAATATCCATGAAAATGCTTGAAATTGAGGTGGAATGTCATATAGAGAGGTAATTACTAGGCTAAATAGAATTATTAAAGGAATAGTTCACCAAAAATGAAAAGGCTCACTCAACCTTATGTAATTTAGAGCTCCAAATGGAACGTAAATCAGCATTAAAGCCTAATGAAAGCATGAGAAACAGACTAAAATGTAAGTTTGCAAACTTTTAAAACGTTTACTACGTAACTCTTTAAAAAAGTTTTTTTTTAAACGTAGCTGTTTTTAAAAAGTGACAATTTCATATGAATTTCTACAAAGTAAATTTAGGCTTTTTTCTTTAGAAAAAAAAATAAGCATGAAGGAAAATAGAATTATTAAAGGAATAGTTCACCAAAAATGAAAAGGCTCACTCAACCTTATATAATTTAGAGCTCCAAATGGAACGTAAATCAGCATTAAAGCCTAATGAAAGCATGAGAAACAGACTAAAATGTAAGTTTGCAAACTTTTAAAACGTTTACTACGTAACTCTTTAAAAAAGTTTTTTTTTAAACGTAGCTGTTTTTAAAAAGTGACAATTTCATATGAATTTCTACAAAGTAAATTTAGGCTTTTTTCTTTAGAAAAAAAATAAGCATGAAGGTTCACCCCTAAGCAATCACTGGGGCGTAAACAGATTGTACAAAAACAAATGAATGAGATTGTACAAATTCATATGAATTAGCCACCAATTCACCAAAACGTATTCATTGCCATGAGAGTGTGTTGGGGAAAAGAGCAGCTTTAACAATCTGCTTAACATCTCCTTTTGTGTTTTAAGGAAGAAATCAAATAAAATGGGATCAGAATCATGAGCATAAGCAATTGCTATAATTTTCATTTGGGGGTGAACTATTCCTTTAAGGGGATTAAA
>NW_015506151.1:32873-40795 GCF_001515645.1 Sinocyclocheilus grahami
GGTAAACTTTCTCCAGGCGACACCTGGGAGATGTGTCGCAGGACCATTGTGGAGCAGAAACCAAAAGCCTTGCTATCGGTTGGCAATGGCATGCTGAAAAGAGCAGAGGAGGAAGCGGACATCTCTCTGCCTGTGGACCAGGATGATGGGCAGTATTCTGAAACCCTCCAGAGGTTCGACCACATAACACGGGCCTTGGGAATGGACGATCAGGACCAAGATATGCAGCTCAGTAAAAAATACAAGTTCCTGCAAGTACAGTCAGCACAAGAATCTGAGGAAGAGCGGGATAGAGATAGTGAGATGGAAGGCGATGAGGAAGAGGCTGCCGTCCACCTAATCAAACGCTTTGGAGGCTTCCTCAAAAACAAGTATGGCTACAGGAAGTTCATGGATCCTGGAAGGTCTTTGCAAAAAAGATATGGGGGTTTCATAGGCGTCCGCAAATCCGCCCGCAAGTGGAACAACCAGAAGCGTTTTAGCGAGTTTCTCAAGCAGTATTTGGGCATGAGTACTCGAGCTAGTGAGTTTAATAGTATGTCTGCTGATGTCACCCAACAGAATGAATAAGCTTTGACCTTTGAAGTGAATAAACTTACCAAGCAAATCATTTGTTTTGCTCATTCAAAAGATATCATGCACCATTCTCCTCAAACACAAAAAGCTCTCATAGTGCCACAGGGTTAGATGTGCATTTACTCAATGAAGCATCTAATCTGTGTCAAACAAAGCTTACATTAAGTGATATTAGCTTGACGTTTGAATAAAACTCTTCAGATTCGATTTGAGACATATATAGATTGCATTAGATGATTGGTATTGTATATGATGGCCCCTGTAGTTTAATTTGTGTGAAGACCATTTGAAAACGTTACCAGTTCCAAATTCATCTCCTTTACGACACTGCCATCTATTGGTCAATGAGAGTTCCCATAATGAAATATCCATGAAAATGCTTGAAATTGAGGTGGAATGTCATATAGAGAGGTAATTACTAGGCAAAATAGAATTATTAAAGGAATAGTTCACCAAAAATGAAAAGGCTCACTCAACCTTATATAATTTAGAGCTCCAAATGGAACGTAAATCAGCATTAAAGCCTAATGAAAGCATGAGAAACAGACTAAAATGTAAGTTTGCAAACTTTTAAAACGTTTACTACGTAACTCTTTAAAAAAGTTTTTTTTTAAACGTAGCTGTTTTTAAAAAGTGACAATTTCATATGAATTTCTACAAAGTAAATTTAGGCTTTTTTCTTTAGAAAAAAAAATAAGCATGAAGGTTCACCCCTAAGCAATCACTGGGGCGTAAACAGATTGTACAAAAACAAATGAATGAGATTGTACAAATTCATATGAATTAGCCACCAATTCACCAAAACGTATTCATTGCCATGAGAGTGTGTTGGGGAAAAGAGCAGCTTTAACAATCTGCTTAACATCTCCTTTTGTGTTTTAAGGAAGAAATCAAATAAAATGGGATCAGAATCATGAGCATAAGCAATTGCTATAATTTTCATTTGGGGGTGAACTATTCCTTTAAGGGGATTAAAGAAAGCTAATCGGTTTACTGTCTCTCCCGAAAAAATTAATAAAAGCCAGATTTCGCATAAACCATTCCAGCAAAAACTGTAATATGCCTATACAAACATAACAAATTCAGTCATGCACATGCATACTGAGTTTGCGTCCTCATCTAAGAGTGGGAAACCAAAAGCATTCATTTGAATTTTTTTTAACCGATAAAATTGATTTGTATTTGTGCAGATGAAATGTATTTATGCAAACATTGCAAAATCATGCTTTTCCCTTTATTCTAATGATAAACTTCATGGTTTTCACTAAATGAACTGTACATAGTAACTGAACTATGTCAATAAAATAGTTTACTATTTTCTGTGGCTTGTCATGCAGCAAATGATTGTGTGTCCTGAAGTATTTTGTTCATCATTCATTTGGATTTCAAACATAAATAATGAAATATTTTCCAACAGTTAACCTTATTGCATATTGAAAGCACTCCGCCTAGTCATCCTCAAAAGTATTAATATTAAAATGCAATACTGTCGGTTGTACTTGTTTACACAAAAGTTTATTTATAAAAGGCATGAAGTGACATAAGTTTCATGAAAAGAAATTATACTTTTATCTTGAACAGATCTCAGTTTATGACTTTTCATAAAAGGAAATACTTGGGAAGTACTTTACAAAAATGTACAAAAAGATTGTTCTCTATGTGGTTCATTGAATGTCTCTCAGACTAGGATGTGCTTAAACAGCTATGACACTGACTGTCAGAAGTTCATAAAGACTTATGGAGATCTTCAGGTACATTCAGTTTCATGATGTCAAAGCATCATGCTTTGCAAAATATATTGAGCTACAGATAAAAACAAAAAAGATGACATACAGAAGTGTTCTACAAAATAAGAAAATATTTGGACCCAGTATTAAGAGTATAAACCAGTCAAACAATTGGTAACACATAAATGGCCATCAGATTCATTTCACATTATTATGCAGAGATGTATATGATGTATTATCTTGCTGAGATTATCTTTGGCAACAACACATTCCAAACAGCGAGTGAGCAGGCTGGGGCGAGAAGCACAAAAGTAAATGAATAATGGCATAAGATCATGCATGTTTGCACAGATACTTCGTTAGTATCGATGTGACAGATAAGTGAATCATATCATTCCACAGAAATATACCCTGTGACATAGTAATACACCGATAATGACACGACAGAATTTAACACGTCACAGATATCAAAATCGTAATAAAAAAAAACTTTTTTCTTCCCATTTCTTTTTACAAAATTTTGTGCTGGAAATCAAAGAAAAAGCTGCTTCTCAGCAGGTAAACATGGCATACATGAATATAAACATTATATGCTATTGAAACATTTACTCTGCTTTCTTGTTTATCTACAATTAAGCATAAGCTGCCAATTTTGCCCCTGAAAGCAATAGCCCGCGGTAAAGACCTCTCTCCTGTCTCATATTAGCTATTAAATTGGAATAAGTAAAATTTCCATATGTCTGATGACGACAATGTACAAACCACATTAAACAAAAAGTATATGACTGCTGCTGTTGTATATGGCTGCATACCACTTGTAAAAGGAAGGTCAGACTTCGTCAGTTCTTGATATAAGATGCAGGAAGACTGCAGCATCAATATGGTTCCTTAGCACATTTTTAAAAAAACACGCAATTGTAATGAAAGCTGAAAAAGTCTTAAGTCACAAAAGGTGCTCTTTTGGTTTCTTCCAACCATAGTTCCAGGTACAATCCCCTCTTGTGGGTCTCTATAAGGTTAGTGTTCTGTTTCCATCAATCTAAAGAAGGATTCAGTCGAGGAATCTCTGACATGCCTTTTTCCAGCGGCAGGCGGTGCACCACTGGTCTCGGTGTTCAATGCCGTACACCTTCCGGCATTTCTTGGCTTCACCCCGAATCCTCCTGTTAGTATGAAATAAATTTAGAGTTAAATTTAACATTTCATCTGAATACAACAAAACAATATGAAAAGCTATTCGCAAACACAGGTGAATTAATGGTGAACTGTATAATTTACACTACAGTTCATAAGTTTGGGCTCAATATGATGAAAAAAAGAGACATTAATACTTTTATTCAGCACTGATAGATTATACACTATTTCATCAAAATTGACAATAAAGACTTAAGATTATTACAAAAGATTTCGGTTTAAAAAATAAACACTTTTTTTAACCATTAAAGAATCCTGAAAACAAATGTAATACAGTTTCCACAGAATTATTAAGCAGCACAACTGTTTTCAACATTCGCCCTATTCAGACGGTAATTGTTTCTCATGGGAACATAAGGTATTTTCAACATTTGCAGGGGCTAGTCAGTGGTTTTATTGCCATCCGAATTCAGAATGTCTGTGTTTTTCTCCTACCACCAGTGTAAAACAATCCCAGCTTAACTGGACTAGAATTAACCCATCCGAATTTTAAATGTACTGTGTGTACAAGTTTTGTATTTATTACTACGATGTTATTAGGTACTTTTATTTTTCTCTGCCCACAATAATGCCAATCATTTTCTGATTTCAAGCTCAAGATTTTTTTTTTAATCAAACAAAGTTTATAAATGAAGATTGACAGCAACCATAAGAGACTGAATAATTACTAAAGAAACAATCAAATCCCACCTTGAAGTGCAATGGTTTCTTGGAGGTGAAACACTGGCAGGAAGTGGCCTGAAGGTGGCATTGTTATTCTGGAGCCACTGTTCACCAACACTCACTGAACGACGGCGGAATGGTGAGCCCTGGGGAAGGGTAGAGAAAGAGAGAGAGAGAGACCACCATTAGTCACAGAATGACGCACTGCAGTTTGTTGCAGCTGCAAACACTACTCTACAGTACAAACAATGCATCAGTGCAGCAAAACTTTAAATTAAATGTATTAAGGCCATTACATGATACATTATTGCAGGAGATATAAATCAGCAAGTAAGAGGTTTAAAACTGAAAAGCGAGATCAAAATACACAAGACCACAATATTTTTGATTTTTCAACCTAGTGACAAGCATGTGTTCAGACAAAGAGAACACAGTGTCCCCCAACTCCACTAGATGGCACTGCAATACCATCCACATTTCTTGTGGGCGGAACAAAGGACACAAAAACAACATGTGCATGTCACTCCCATTTTCAGTGCAAAAACACAGAATGTCTTTGAGACCGCGTGATGCTTTGTATGTTCTGAAAGCCTCAGAGAAAATGCTGCATAGCCAATTCATTACCTATAAATATCCACAGCGAAAAGGCCTCTTTTAGGACATCTGTGCTGAAATTTCTCCAGCCTTGTAGATAATAATGGAATCAGTTAATAAAGAAATGTTCACCTGTTTGCTCTGGTGAACTGTGAGAGATGGAGTCCAATGACAGGACACAGGAATAGACACTGGTTTGCTCGGAGTCACAACCTGAACGGGTGCAGGAGCCTGAGGAATCAACATCAACGTATTAAACACTCGGCCATTTTTGTTCATTTATGTCCATTTACATGCAAAAAGTGACATGTGACACTGATAAGATCTTTGATGGCACTACACACCCTCAAGATAAACATGTTGTTTAATGACGCCACAACAATGTCAAGCATCTCACCTGGTAAGAGTGCTCAGAATGGACCTGCCAGAAGCTGCCAGGGGCGGACTGGCTGAGTGGGCTGAGCTGGAGCATCTCCGGGGTGGTGGGAGAGGGGGGCCTGTGCCGGCTGGGACTGGATGGAGAAGTGCAGGAGGGCCGGTGGCCACCAGAGGGAGTGGTCTGTTCCAAGTCCTGATAGACTTCAGTGTAGTAGAAGTCTTCTTCCCTTTGGGAATGCTCATCACTTTGTCTGCAGGAAACATAATACGCCGTGTGATTACAATAAAAATGTCCCAGATTGCTGCATTCATTGGTTAGAACGTATGGTGCTTGTGATGCTTACCCAAGATGAGAATTTCGGATGTGACGTTTGATGCCCACTACTGTGGTCAGTATTTTTCCACAGTTTGGCCACAAGCACCGATATGCAACTTTTACTGAGTTCTAGAAGGTGGAAGACAACATGAAAAAGATAAGCTACATGCTGCATAAACCAATACCTAATATATTAGGTTTTATTAATTTTATAAGGTTTTACAATGTACCTTGCGTTTCCTTGGCGTTGGCTCATTAAACAACATTTGGTCCAGTTCCATGTCCAGGCCTTCATCAACGTGAGGGGCGCTCTTGTCCATCTCTGCGATGGGTGGGGATGGGGCGGGGCTTCCGTTTCCATGGTCGCAGCTCCAATATCCACCATCATACAGTTCGCCACCACCATTTTCTATTCCACATGAAGCTAATACAAACACAATAACAGACCTCTATGAGAAGATTAGCTTCATCAAAAACGTAAATGTCCTTTATACCAGTGGACATGTGTCCAACATGTTAACTATCAAACTAAATAAATTGATTAGTTATTTAAATATTATAAAAAAAATCTATAAATACAATGCTGATGTAATACATAATGAATTATATATATATATATATATATATATATATATATATACACACACACACACTACTGTTTGGGGATCAAAGATTTTTTTTAAAGAAATTAATACTTTTATTGAGCACGGATGCCTTAAATTTATCAAAAGAGACAGTAAAGGCATTTATAATATTACAAAAGATATCCGTTTCAAATAAATGCTGTTCTTTAAAATTTTCTTTTCATTCAGAATCATGAACAAAAAGTATCACGATTTCCACTAAAATACTTAGCAGCAATGTTTCTTGAGCACCAAATCTGCCTATCAGATTGATTTCTGAAGGGTCATGTGACACTGAAGACTGGAGTAATGGCTGCTGAAAATTCAGCTTTGCCATCACAGAAATAAATTACATTTGAAAATATATTAAAATAGAAAACAGTTATTTTAAATTGTTTCAGTATTTCACAAAGTCAGTTTTTACTGTATTTTTGATCAAATAAATGCAGCCTATTTGAATTCTTTCAAAAACAGTAAAAATCTAATTTATTTAATTTTTATATAATTATATTTTATTCAGAAGTTTCAGAATTTAGGCCGTAGGATCTTATTTACTCTGGACCTTCAGGATTGATTAAAAAAAAAAATCACAATAATATGCAATCCTGTTTTAGCAGCTCTAATTTTTCGTTTTACCAATGAAAACCGTATATGCATTTGTTAAGGATTTCTTCTTGGTGACTAACACCTATCACAGCAAGCGTTGAGTAATCTCAGCTGGTTTATGCCAGATTTGTGCAGTGCATTGTTGCTTGTGACTTTACAAAAAACAAACATTAATGTAATGTTCTACTAACCTTGAGTTGCGCTCCCCTGGGCTGAGTGCTGGATGACTGGACTGCACGACAGACTTGTAAGCACCATTGCAGCCATAATCTCATCCATGTCCACTGTCTCTGGACTCCTGCAGTGTTGAAAGAGTTATAAAGGAGTGTTTCTCATTCAAAGGGTCATTCCGACAACTATAACAAGACGTACCTTCTTGGCACATCAATGGACGAGGAGACTGAGGAGGTATGACTGGATGTGGGGCTCGTCCACACGTCTTCCAGCTTGCGATGAACGTGCTGGTTGAGCTGCGGCAGGAAGATAGACACTTCATTGTCCACGTGGTTATGCTGTTCGACCACACCTCCACATTCGTGGCCTCCGCAGTGCACATACACCTGAAACGTATCAGGTAAAACACCATGAAATGGCTAAGCTGAACCTTGTGTACCGCACCTGAGAATCCCATTCATATTTTGATTAAATCTACAACAATAAAGCTTACCTTCTGTCCTGGGTAAAGCTTTCTTCTGTGAGGCCCACTATCCGGGCATCCAAGGGGTCCCGTTTCTGTCAGGCCCTCAGCTGAGGAACCACACACCAGGGTGCCCAGTGGGGACCGTTTCCCAAGCCTGGTCTTCGGCACCATTTTCCCTTCCTTGCACCTTGTATCTTCTTGACTGCTTTGAAGAACTCCTGATGGAGATTCAGCAGTGCTATTCAAACGACGAACAGGAAGCTGAGAAGAGGAAACAAACAAATGATTACTGTTTTGGCCACTCTGCACATTTTATTGCCAGAAAGAGAGCATGACGTTTTGGATATAGCAATTTTCTGTATGTCTCATTTGGTGGTTTTATTGTGTATATATATATATATATATATATATCTCAGTTTGGACACCCTGCTCTCTAGATATCAGTATCAGTACTGGAAATTGAAAAACCCAGCGGTCGACCAAAAGTTGCATTCAAACAAAAAAGCATTTATGACATAAAATCATTTTTAAATATATATGATTTAATAATAATATCTAAATGTGTAATGTTGTATAAATAGATATAAGGGGGGGGGGGGGGGGCG
>NW_015506151.1:41086-47518 GCF_001515645.1 Sinocyclocheilus grahami
GGTGTATGTATAAAATATTAGTATTAGTCTCAACATTGCTGTCACCAACATTGCTGATGCATGAGTCACCAACCATCTTTACGTGAAACATCCGACAACTTAGTGTCAAACTATTAAGACATCACAGGACGAATGATGCAAAATCTAAAGTTTACGTGCAACTGTGCACATTGCCTATGAGTCATTGTCAGCACAGAATGAACCCCAGGGAAAACTACTTTAAACTGACGCAGTTCATAAAACTGCTATGGTCATGCTAGGCCCTGTAACTTCAGAATGTTCACTCAAGAGTTTAGGGCACAAAGGAATCGACCATTATTACCAGCTGCTGTCAGGTATTAAGTTTCCTCTCTTCCAGTAAAAGGTGATTCAGAGTAACTGTAACTGATTGAAGTGAAAATTTCCCTTGATTGCCAAATACTACACATTTAACAGCATGAAAGAGAGATTACTTCTTGCAATTTTTATTTTATTTGTATTATGTATAAAGACAATGCAAACGGAATAATAGAGGTGAATAAGATAACGTGCTTCATCCAAAATGTAAATGTCCTGTAAACCAGTGGATAAGAGCTAGATACTGAAAAGTGACAGTAAAGACCTTTATAATGCTACTAAAAAGTTCTGTTTCAAATCAGTGATGTTCCTTTGAGCTTTCGATTCATCAAAGAATCCTGAAAAATATCAGCTTCCACATAAATATTAAAAAAAGCTGTTTTCAACACCTGATAATAAGAAATATTTCCTGAGCACCAAACCAGCATATTTCTGAAGGAAATGTATTAGTATTGTGTATAACAGAGCAGAAAATACTGTGCAAACCATTAAAAATGACTTGATATTGCCCAAGATGATAATATTAAAATGGTACTGCTTGTTTTTTTGAGTCTAATAAGAACTATTTTATTCTCGAATGTTAAAATAATAATAATTTTTTTTTAAATAACGTTTTTATATATATAGAGAGAGAGAGAGAGAGAGAGAGTTCTCATGCAAACGCCTTTTATTTACATACGCCCTGCAACAAAATCCATTTTCCTTTCCTAAATCTGTTAAACTAATTATATCTGGGTGATTATAAAAGTTGAAGAATATAAGATAATGGTTTCGGGACATGAATGCTCGGTACATAGAAAACTAGTTATAGAAAGCCACGCTAATCAAGAACCGGTTCAAAAAACGACCCGGCTATTCTATGACGTCATAACGTAATTACGTCATAACGTAATTACGTCAAAGCGTGTTTCCTGACCGTCTCTGTTCCTGACACACCGGCGTGGCAGATTACATGTTAAAACCTTCCAAAGACGCCATGCAGGCACGTAGCGCTGGTTTATACTACCAGAGGTGCTTACCGTGATTGAATGCATCCCCTTTTTTTGCAGTCAAGATTCAGCGCATAAAAACAAAGTCAGAACTAATAACTTGCGTTTACATTGAACATTCTCAAGGCTGATACGTTTTAGCATAAACTATTATTTATTAAACCGCGGTCTCGTATAAACTTATATACAATCATACACGTTTTTTTGGTAACATTGATGTTGTTTGGCAATTAAAACAACTCGTTTCCGACATGTTTGAAAACCCAGACCGATTCATTCACGTTCAGACCGGTTTTGTGAACCCGCTCATTCAATTCACTGAAGATATCGAACTCAAAAGAACCGTTGGTTCAGGAATCGGACATCGCGCATTCAGAACATTAATAACAGCGCTCGCAGCCGCGTTGCAGACTAGAACCATACTCCGGTCTAGTATTCATTCAAAACGCTGAATGCTGTCCTTGCGAAACTGACCAGCATGTAGCAGCTGGACAGTTAATCTCCTCCAATGAGGAAAAGATCGTTTCTGCACGTTTCTAAGCCGGAATCAATGAACCAACGGACTTTTTTTTCCATTCCGTTTAGAAACGGTTTTTCGTGACAAATGCAAAAGTTCACAGCTGTGTTAGAAAACCTAAAACAATCTTCCTCCTAAAAGGTTTTAAATCGAAGTACAACATCGCATAAACAAACCAAAGCGTCGCGACTAAAACCATAGTCAGGTCTAGTATTCATTCAAAACGCTGAATGCTGTCCTTGCGAAACTGACCAGCATGTAGCAGCTGGACAGTTAATCTCCTCCAATGAGGAAAAGATCGTTTCTGCACGTTTCTAAGCCGGAATCAATGAACCGACGGACTTTTTTTCCCATTCCGTTTAGAAACGGTTTTTCGTGACAAATGCAAAAGTTCACAGCTGTGTTAGAAAACCTAAAACAATCTTCCCCCTAAAAGGTTTTAAATCGAAGTACAACATCGCATAAACAAACCAAAAGCCGTGTTTTATATTAAATCACTGTAATAGTGCACTAACCTTAATGGCAGCAAACAATGCAGTCTTGACTAAGAAGCATACAGAGCAACGAATGCATTAAAACAGAGGAAAGAACTTTCAATGAACGCTGCGCACGTACCTTTGCCAAATTTCAACACACCCCCTTCCCACAAGGCTCGCTCTGACCGGCTGCAACTTGAAAGTGTCCTTTTCAGAGCCCAGAGAACGGCTGTTATTCAGATATTCAAAATCCTGGCCTGGATTTCTTACAATTACGCATAAGTGTTATTGTTTGATAAAGCACCAAGAGCGTAAGAGCACTGCTCTTAAAGCGGTCTATTCTAATCTACAGTGTTCACTTTACACGCCATGGATGAGGCGAGCTTCTGTTTGATTCCGTTTGAATCCGCATTGCTTCAGTCTTCACAGAGACGAGACGTTCCAGGGCGGTCCGATGCCGGGTTTTTCACTCGGCGCCTTCTAGCGGGCTTCTGCTCTTGTAGTAAACAACCTGACCATGTGGTAGGCATGTCGACGCTCATTGGCTGAACACCGCTTTCCAACACGCACGCCCTACAATTCCAACTTGTTTACGCAGAAGTTGAGGAAGGGTCAAGAAACACAATGGACACACACACGGCACTGTATTTCACGCACTCCTGCACCTCTTTTATTAAATCTCGGTGGCTTTGCATTGCTCCTGTAAAATGCGTTTTCACAGGAATGCAAAGAAACTTTTTGTTGTTGATTTATTTCGTTTTTTTCCTCTTTTTTCTTCCTTAATTTGCTAATTTTTTTTTTTACAATCATCGTTTCTTTGAATTTATTGACATTTTTGCTTTTATTGTCATGTGAATTGTCACTAAATAAAGCATTTAAAAAAGTGCGAATGGCTGCATTGTTGCTTACTGTGCAAATCATAATTTAAAACGCGAATTCCAGCCCATTTTTATTGCATAACATTAAGTGTGCATTAAAATTGCACTTTTTTTTTAAATGATCATATGTCTGCATAGTGCAGTATTTGTCTCTGTGCATGCGTGTGTACGGAGTTGCAACTCGTGGCTGGCTGATGTTGCATTGCATGGATTTACCTTATAGGATTAACCCTTTGGGTCATCTTTAATATGCTATTAATATATATATGCTGTTACAAAATATACAACATGCCGAGTGGTTTAAATGCACAGATTTAGCCAGAGTTGTCTTCACGTTTTTGAATAACTCTTTTAACTGTTTTGGGGGTCTAATACCATAAGCGAGAGTCAAGTAATTATAATGGTTTACTTTGAGAGGGTTAATAAAGTGTTAATCTATATGTTTACCAAACAGCATGTTGTATTTATATGTACAACAGAGAGTATAAGTTCAGTAGCTGTGTTTTCTTTCTTTCTTCTTCATTAGCTGGGTTTTCTGTAGGGAAGGGGGAGGGTATGAAAGGGTTACAGAATACGAGTTTTCCCAGTCCGGTGGCATCGCCGCCGCACGCCATTGGTCGATCACCGTGACTCACCTCCCCACGCGCTGCACTCGTGCACCCGTTGAGGCCAATGAAATGCGTACGTGAGCGAGAGCACATACACGTACTGGAACGTACTGAACCCGCGTTCTGCACGTCGGCCACAGACCCGTGTGCGTTTCCCAAAGACTGCAACAGGCGTCACGTGAAGAGGGGCTTTAAACATGCAGTGGTTTTATTATTGGTATTTATTTACTCACCGTCGAACGTGAGTATTAAGCGTTACAGAAACTAGGTCCAAGATAACAGGTCAAAGAAATACGTTTTAATATTAAAAAAAAAAAGAAAAAAAAAAAAAGGATTTTGTCACCTGAACGGTTTCTACGTTTTGGCAGCTACGTGTGATCTAATAAATAGACAAATGTGTTAAGCTCAGAATTGATTAAATAAGGCATGCAATTAAAGCTCTTGTAATATATTGTAAAACATAGGCGTTGCATTGAAGTATCAGGTTGATGAGGTTTTTCGAATCTTGAAAGAACTGGTTCAAAACAGAATTCACCTGCACATGAATCAAAACATCCTCAGTAACGTCTGGTGAAACAGGGACCCCAGGTATAAAACAATAAATGCAACACATTGTCACAATATAAATGCCTCCTTTTATGTGATCTAATATCTGATGCATTACATAATATTTCACTTTAGATCTAGTTTTGGAGTTCAGTATAGTGTCTATTTAATATATCAATGACAAAAATGTCTGAAATTACAAAAATTTAGTTGAAAACCATGTGCTTACTCAAAAACAAAGTTCTTAGGAATGTTCTGTACATTTTGAAAAATTGTCTACAAACAGTTTGACTAAAATACTATTTTTCCCTTTTTTTCAAGGTTTTTTTTTATTCGTTTTGGAGTCATTTTTTTCTTAAAATGGTTTATTGCATGTCGTTTACACTACTGATTTAGTGTATAACAAATATGATACAGTTGTTTCACTGCTTATTTTTAAAGAATACAATTATTTCAACGATTAAGAATTTCAGCCTCTAAATGCCTTCTTCATAACCGTTAAAAAAAATGTGAAGAACGGGGAATCACATATTTCCCCTAAATAAAATAAATTCAATCTCAACAGAACAGAAGGGTTAATTCTAAAGAGTCTGTAACTAATTTCAATGTAAACGTGTTTTTTTTAATCCAATTTATTCATTCCCACTGGAATTCGAACATTTGTTCAAAACATAAAAATATTCACCAGTATGCTGCCGATTATATACATGAATTAAAACATACACAGACCAGTCAATCTGGGAGATAAAGTCTATATATATCACCCCTACTATAAATATGAATGCAGAATAATTTCACAATACTGTACTTCATTAGAAAAAGAAAGGAAAATCTTAATTTCTTTAGGTCTCTCTTATGGTGATGCAGACACTTCCACCTTTTCTTCAAATGGAGATGTGACACCTGATTTTCTTGCTTACATTGCATTTAATCCGTGACCACCTGAATAAAGATCCCTATTTGTCAAAACAGGTGTGGCCAGAAGATCAGGCACCCTCCCCTGAGGGCCACTGACAATTCTTATCGGAAACTTTGCATAAGGATTCAGCTTTGAATCAGTCCAGTCAATGTTGAGGGACAGATCGGGGGGCTCATAGTTCCTATGGTCTCAAAGTTTGATGGGCACTTATGTGAGTCAATGCCATAAAGCAGGACTTCAGCCCAGCCCCAGAAGGATACAGAAACCATTTATCGCCAAATAATGAGGGGTTTTATTTAGTATGAGCATTTCAGGTTGCATAATAAATATGGTGGAACTCTCTGCAGGCTTGTTTCCACCATTCGAAGTTGGTGGTGTTACGCCTACAGCAGTGATGCCATTTGTCATCTGAATGAAAAAAAATATTGAGAGGTACTTATATGTTTGTATTGTCGAGTGAAATTTCACTCAAAGAGTATTTTAAACATAGAAAATAGTCATCCGAAGTGCTTACACTTTCTCAGATAGCTTGAAGTGTTACCGAACCCTCAGTCGTTGTCCCAACCCCACCGTTTATTTGAGTTGGTGGACTTGAACCTGCAAAAGCACAGATATATAGTCATACATAAGACCATCATGTATATTTCTCGTGTGTGGCGAAAAGTGAAGCATTTTCACTCGGTTTACATGACTCTTGTGGTTTGGATTACTCGCAATGATCTTTTTTGTCCTGGAGAGACATACCATGAGTGAGTGTGTGACTTCTCCAGGGTCTGTACACAACGTCACCAGTCACCGCCTCTAAACCTATACAAAGACGAGATTAAAGTGCATCTGCTGAGTGGGGTTGATAGCATTGCTAAGAGATAAACAGCTATTCAGATTCAAAAGAAATTCATTGTCATTGACAACTCTGTTTACCCATCTCATCATCTGTGATGTCTTTAGCAGCAGGGTTTTGTCTGGCACCACTTGAATTGTCCATTCTTGCCTGTTCAATTAAGAATTACAAGATATACATCACTTTTATATATAGTTTATAGAAACATTGCAATATACTAAGTATAAAATGGTAATATTGTGAAATTATTATTATTTTTTATATATTTTTATATAATCAATCTATATACAGTGGGTACGGAAAGTATTCAGACCCCCTTAAA
>NW_015506151.1:47657-90895 GCF_001515645.1 Sinocyclocheilus grahami
ATAATAAATCAGCATATTAGAATGATTTCTGAAGGATCATGTGACACTGAAGACTGGAGTAATGATGCTGAAAATTCAGCTTTGCATCACAGGAATAAACTAGATTTTAATGTATATTATTATTATTTTACATCATAATATTTCACAATATTAAATGTTTCCTGTATTTTTGGTCAAATAAATGCAGCCTTGATGAGCATAAGACACTCCTTTAAAAAAAACTAAAATCGTTCTGATCACATACATACATGCATACATACATACATACTCCCACTTAGGTTTCACAAAGTATGACACTCACCACACTTACAAGTGTGGATGCTTTCTGCTCGGGTGCGCTGCTCCTGTCTAACTCAAATGATTGTCTGCAAAGCAATAAATCAAAATGATTTGATGAAGTGTTGTCATGCTTCTGGTGATTTTTTTTGCACTGAATGAGTTTAGTCTTTTTGTTTAAAACACACAACTTATATCCAGTGCCGAAATAAGTTTAAGCTGAAGTACTAAAATTACTAAAACTATAAACTGTAATATTATGAATATAAACTGTAATAAAATTACTAAAACTAATACATATATATATATATATATATATATATATATATATATAAACTTCACTGCAGTGCTTATACAAACCCAATTCATGACACTAAACAAGAATTACTGCCAGTGCAATAAAGTGTAAAGCCTGAAGTTTATCCCACATGCACCAAAGTTCTTGACCGCCCTCTGGTGGCCGAGACTAAAACCACAGCTGAGGGTGCATCACCAAATAAAATGTCAATTAATATGAAAATCTAAAAATTAATCTTAAAATTATATTGGATTAACAGTTAGCTTCTTTTTTTAACACATAATTTAATTATTTTCATTAATTACAATTAGATTTTGTATTTATTTTTATTTGACCTACTGGCTTATATATCATCATCACTATGCAGACAGTCTGCATAGACTTCATAAAGTACAATCTCACAATATAATGCCTACTTGCGTGGCCTCTCTTTCATGTATTCATACGTTAAGCCTGAGCTAGTATGAGTAAGATGCTGCTCTGTGTTTTGTGACAGAGCCACATTCCTGCCTCATTCCTTACAAATGTCCATAGTAGAAAAACTTGACCGTGATGTCTAGGAATGTAGCTTACAGCAACAGAGTGGGTGACTTGATGCTACATACCTATAGGACATGTATAGTTGCCCGTTTCAGTTGACTTCATCTTTTGAGGCATGCTTTTTAGTAAATAACTTCCATCAAGGTCACTCAGAAACCACTCACTTTTTACATCTTGCACAGAGAGCAAGAAGTGCGATGCTAACGATGAAGAGGACGACTATGGAGAGAAATGCAGCCTCTGGTTGCTCTGTGACCGCCCAGCCTACCAGATCAGTGCTGATTGGTGCCATGATTGTGATACCTACAGGAAGACGGATCAGATATTAAATGCATTACAAGTACATATACACTGGAAAAAAAAAAAAAAAGGGGTAGAAACAATTTTCACTCAGAACCTGCTAGTAAATTTCATAAAGAATGGCAAAAGTGGCAAGTAACACGAAATTAAATATGAAATTCTTAAGTAGAAAAATCATTTTTGTAATACTACATTTACATTACTTGATCATTTCGCAGCTTGTGAAAATGGGTCCTCTACTCATTACAGTGGCAATTATTTTGTCATATGTATACAAAGTGTCTAATTATATAAGTCTTATCATAATGTATACATTTTAAGGAGTGGACATCATACCATTTTTAATTGTGCCTGATTGCTAGTGCTTTACACACAAAAGGCGGCATCTAGTTAAAAATAGATTCAGAATCCTACAAACCCAATTCATGACACTAAACAAGAATTACTGCCAGTGCAATAAAGTGTAAAGCCTGAAGTTTATCCCACATGCACCAAAGTTCTTGACCGCCCTCTGGTGGCCGAGACTAAAACCACAGCTGAGGGTGCATCACCAAATAAAATGTCAATTAATATGAAAATCTAAAAATTAATCTTAAAATTATATTGGATTAACAGTTAGCTTCTTTTTTTAACACATAATTTAATTATTTTCATTAATTACAATTAGATTTTGTATTTATTTTTATTTGACCTACTGGCTTATATATCATCATCACTATGCAGACAGTCTGCATAGACTTCATAAAGTACAATCTCACAATATAATGCCTACTTGCGTGGCCTCTCTTTCATGTATTCATACGTTAAGCCTGAGCTAGTATGAGTAAGATGCTGCTCTGTGTTTTGTGACAGAGCCACATTCCTGCCTCATTCCTTACAAATGTCCATAGTAGAAAAACTTGACCGTGATGTCTAGGAATGTAGCTTACAGCAACAGAGTGGGTGACTTGATGCTACATACCTATAGGACATGTATAGTTGCCCGTTTCAGTTGACTTCATCTTTTGAGGCATGCTTTTTAGTAAATAACTTCCATCAAGGTCACTCAGAAACCACTCACTTTTTACATCTTGCACAGAGAGCAAGAAGTGCGATGCTAACGATGAAGAGGACGACTATGGAGAGAAATGCAGCCTCTGGTTGCTCTGTGACCGCCCAGCCTACCAGATCAGTGCTGATTGGTGCCATGATTGTGATACCTACAGGAAGACGGATCAGATATTAAATGCATTACAAGTACATATACACTGGGAAAAAAAAAAAAAAGGTGTAGAAACAATTTTCACTCAGAACCTGCTAGTAAATTTCATAAAGAATGGCAAAAGTGGCAAGTAACACGAAATTAAATATGAAATTCTTAAGTAGAAAAATCATTTTTGTAATACTACATTTACATTACTTGGATCATTTCGCAGCTTGTGAAAATGGGTCCTCTACTCATTACAGTGGCAATTATTTTGTCATATGTATACAAAGCGTCTAATTATATAAGTCTTATCATAATGTATACATTTTAAGGAGTGGACATCATACCTGCCACACTTAAACAAGACAGTCTGCCTCCACTGCCAGAAGAGGGGGATCTAGAATCGGAGGAAACACTTGCTCAACAATGTCTACAAGTTAACCAACTCCAGTCAAATCCAGCTACTAATGGGCCTCCGAATCCACCAGCAGGCTCTCAGATTCCTAATGGTAAGTGACAGACTTGCTCAGACACATTTTCCAATAATTACCAAATATTTATAATATTAATAAAGCAGTTTAGAACCTTTTTGCTAAAATGGTTCGTGACGAGTACTGCATTAGGTTACTGTACTATGGAACAAACAAATAAATTGCAAGTCAACAAAACTATGAAATAAATAAAATAAAATAAAATATTTTTTCCCAAATTCAGCATTAACAAATAATATTTTTAAGTATATATATATATATATTTTTTTTTTTTCATACATTAATACATAAAAATTCCTCTCTTTCTACACTTTTTCACTTTCAGGACCAAGTCAGATTGGTGACGCGGCTCAAGTCAGACCTGCTGCTTGGACTACAGACCCTGAAGAGGCCACTCGCCTGCTGACGGAAAAAAGGAGACAAGCCCGACTCCAGAGAGAGAAGGAGGAAGAGGAACACAGACTGAAGTAGGAGATGGAGAGGTTTTTTTTGTTTTGTATTCTTACCTTTCCTCTATCAGTGAATCTTCCTCTATCTTTTGTGTCTTAGTAACTGCACATACAAAAAAAAATCAATGCTAAATTGTATTTGTAAAATGAAAAGGCCACAATTTAAAGTTGTTCTTTACTGAAGTAACTGGACAGTTAAATATGCTAAAGTTAAAATTCTGTATTTAAAAAAAACCAGTTTGAACTTCATGATGTAAGTGATATAAATCATGATATAAATTCTTAAAGTGCATTAGGCACCTAACTGAGCTTGTGTGGCTCATCTTTGCAGAAAGAGCAGAGAGGACCTGGCCCGTCGAAGAGTTGAAGAACGAGCCAGAGAGGAAGCAGAGGCTCTGAGACTGGAGGAGGAGAAGAGGAAGAGAGAGGAAGAAGAGCAATTGAAGGCTCAAGAGGAGAATGCTCGCAGACAGAAAGAGGAGGAAAACAGGCTTCAACAGCAGGTATTAAAAGCTTTTGGATGTTTAAATCCCTTTTTCAAACCTAGTTTAATATGTAAAAACAATTTCCAAATGGTTTACTTCTAGTGTAACCGAAAAAGTGAATACATTTTGAGCATCCCAACCAGCACTGGCTTGAGTTTGTCTGACCAATTGGGAAGTGCAGGAAACATGTTTGAAAAACAATCAATATTGTTGCAAGTGCATCTGATCCAAAAAATACACATGGGGCTTTAAATATAGCGATTCCTGTGCTCCTCTCATTGACATTACCATCTTACACGTCTTCAGACCATTTATTTTTTCTCCTTAAATACAGCTAGGATCATATTAAATGGTATATAAAATAAAAATATAAAAATTCCTATAATGCTCCATAATCTATTCTCAGAGAGAGCAAGAGGCTCGTCAGAGAGTGCTGGCAGAGAAGCAGAGACTGGAAAGAGAGAGTCACTTCCAGAGAGAGGAGGCCGAACGCCAAGAGAGGAAAAAGGTACAACTTAGAAACGGACTCACTTTCAAATATACCATTCTGAACTTTTCAAGTTTGGGTCAGTAAGTTTTTTTTTTTTTTTAAAGAAATTAAAGGGATAGTTCACCCAAAAATGGGCATCCAAGATGTAGGTGACTTTGTTTCTTCAGTAGAACACAAACTGAGATTTTTAACTCAAACCGTTGCAGTCTGTCAGTCGTATAATGTAAGTGGATGGGAATCACGGCTTTGAGAGTCATAAAACATACACAAACAAAACCAAATTAAACCCTGCGGCTCGTGACGATACATTGATGTGTAAAGACACAAAACGATCAGTCTGTGCAAGAAACTGAACAGTAATTATATCATTTTTTACCTCTGATTTTCACTGCAATGTCTGAACTGTCCTGAGCGCATTCGCGTCTTCTTCTTGCCTTACGGCAGATCACAGACTTATAAGTGCATTACCGCCACCTATCTCTCAAATGGACCATTGACACTATCTACAATCTCAATTAGGAGTGTCAATGGTCCATTTGAGAAATAGGTGGCGGTAATGCACTTATAAGTCTGCGATCTGCCGTAAAGCAAGAAGGCGCCTCATGCTCAGGCTGAAGAAGACGCGAACGCGCTCAGGACAGTAAAGACATTGCAGTGCATCAGAGATAAAAAATTATAGAAATACTGTTCAGTTTCTTGCACAGACCGATCGTTTTGTGTCTTTACACATCAATGTATCGTCACAAGCCGCAGGGTTTAATTTGGTTTTGTTTGTGTATGTTTTTATGACTCTCAAAGCCGTGATTTCCCATCCACTTACATTATACGACTGACAGACTGCAACGGTTTGAGTTAAAAATCTCAGTTTGTGTTCTATTGAAGAAACAGTCACCTACATATTGGATGCCCTGGGGGTAAGCAGATAAACATCAAATTTTCATTTTTGGGTGAACTGTCCCTTAAATACTTTTATTCAGAAAAGATGCATTAAATTGATTAAAAGTGACAAGACATTTATCATATTAAAAAATGCTGTTCTTTTGAAGTTTTTTTTTATCAAACCAATGTATCAGTTTCCACAAAAATATTAAGCATCACAACTGCTTTCAACTGTTAATAATAAGAATTGTTTCTTGAGCAGGAAATCAGCATATAAAAATGACCTCTGAAGGATCATGTGACACTAAAGACTGAAGTAACGGCTGCTGAAAAATCAGTTTTGCCATCATAGGAATAAATTACATTTTAAAATATATTAAAATAGAAAAAAAGTCATTTAAATTTAAAATAATTTCACAAGATTACTGTTTTACTGTATTTTAGATCAAATAAATGCAGCCCTGGTGAGCATAAGAAGCTTCTTTCAAAAACATTGAAAATCTTACCAACCCTAATGTATATTGTGATTTAAATTTTTCCCAAATCAGCGCCTGGAAGAAATCATGAAAAGAACAAGACAGACAGACTCTGATGACAAGGTAAGACTATAACTGGCAGGTGCTTTGTTCAAGCTTCATCAAAAGGGCCCTGCTCACTTTTTGTCCCCTTTAGAAAGCTGCATCAGTGAAGGACAACTTGCCTTGTGAAAACGTAAAGTCTGTAATCAGGCAACCAGATCCAGGAAAAATGCCAAAGCTGGAGCTGAGGGACGAGGAGGATATGCTTCCTACTGTGGCCTTCAAAGAGCGATGGTCCTTCCGCAGTCTTTCTGGCCTGGATGAGATACAAGCCCATCAGCAAACCGGTATGTGAATGCATTCATCTGACTTAATGTAAATCTGCATTTAAATCAAACATAAATTAATATATTAGGTTAATGTTACACAACTCTAGCTTAAATTTGATGATTCAAGGATTAGATTAAATGTTAGGCAAGGATGGCGTTTAACAAGTTATTTATTTAAATATAATTTAATGATATCTGAAGTATACGATTTAAAGCATGCCCAACTATTT
This sequence comes from Sinocyclocheilus grahami, assembly GCF_001515645.1. Classification (NCBI taxonomy): domain Eukaryota; kingdom Metazoa; phylum Chordata; class Actinopteri; order Cypriniformes; family Cyprinidae; genus Sinocyclocheilus; species Sinocyclocheilus grahami. Next base: position 54,129 of record NW_015506151.1, read on the forward strand.
TTATATTATAAATACATCTGATTTAAGTAAATTCATATTTAAAAGTTGCCATACAGTTGGTATATAACATGTTAATGTTTTCCCCCATGCTTCAGAGGTTATTTAACCCACGGACCTGTCATACGATGCCAAGACGTTCAGAGCAACTTCAGCAAGTTTGTCTTTCTGAAAAACACAAACATATGCACTTGATTTGCCTGCACTTTAATAAATCTGTAGTTTAATAAACAAGTCACACTTTTTACAGTTTCCTACTGCCCAGTTAAAATACCTAAATTACTGCTTGATTTGCTAAAGTGACATGTATTGTTCATGTATTGCTCAGTAGACATAACTTTGGGAATGTGGTAAGATTCACATAATAATAATATTAACAATGAAAATAATAATAATACTTAATGACAAAGGTAGACTACCCACCAAACAAAAACTTGAATTATTCATTTTTAAGCTTTAATTGAATATTTTAGCCAGTGTGTTTATGGTGTTATGGTTTCTCCTTGAATGTCTGAGTGACATAATAGTCATGGATTTATCAGTCTTTTTCATAAATATACACATGTAAACAGTAATTCATCTGCACGAATGCATACTGTACACTACTGTTTAAAAGTGTGGGGTCAGTATGATTTTTATTTAATAATTAATACTTTTATTCAGCAAGAATGCATTAAAATGATCAAAGGTGACAACAGAGACTTAAGATTGTTACAAAAATAATATTTAAATAAATGTTGTTCTTTTTGAATTTTCTAAGAATCCTAAAAAAATGTATTATAGTTGCCAAAAAAAATCAATTAAGCAGCAATATTTTCAACACTGATAATAATACATTTCTTGAACACCAAATCAGCATATTAGAATGATTTCTAATGCATCATGTGACATTGAAGACTGGAGTAATTACTGGTGAAAATTCAGCTTTGCATCACAGGAATAAATTACATTTTAAACTATTTAAAAAAAAAAGTATTTTAAAATCGTAATAACTTCACAATATTTTTTATTATTTTAATCAAATAGATGCAGCCTTAATGAGCATAAGAAAAAAAAAATCATACAAACCCCAAACTTTTTAATGGTAATGTCTGTGTATTTATCTTTAACCAGATATCTGTGCTAGAAGCCATTCATGTAATTAAGAATCTCTCTTTGCAATGCCGCTGTTTTGACTCATGAGGGTACACAAGTATACAGAGGTAATTTTCCATCTGTCCTTATTGCTAACCAGTGATTTTGCATCACAGTATTACACCAGAGAGGTCAGCATATTCATTTCCACAGTTTCTGTAGTTGGTTTTGCACTGCTGCTATTTAGCGGTTCCAAATAAAAACACACGCCCTTTTAATAAATGAAAACTACGTGCTCATCTGCCTTATAAACATTACTATAGTGTGCTGGTACCTGCTGACCTTGTGCAATGATAGAGGCTTATGCAAATATGGTGTAAAGATGTAAACCGTTTAATTCCTTTTTTTATCTGTGTAAGTAAATAAGCTTTAAAAAACAGACTGGTTGTTGGCGTTTATTTATTTAATTTTTTTTGTGTGTGAGTATTTCACATTCTACAAAAACGCTACTTAAAAAGGAATAACCATCACATTTCCCGCTGAGGTTTTGCATTAGCTGAAATTGTCTGAGAACTGAATGTTCTTGTACCCCGAAAACATTGTTACATGTTTGGTAAATGGGCTGCCAGTTAGGCAAATGGTGACAGAAACCTCAGATGAGAAGAATCCTAAATAACTGGAGCAAGTCTAGCAGAGAGGGCATGTGGTTTAGTACTGTTAATCAGTGTTGGGGGTAACTCATTACAAGTAACGCAAGTTACGTAATCAGATTACTTTTTTCAAGTAACTAGTAAAGTAACGCATTACTTTTTTAATTTACAAGAAAATATCCTAGAAATAATAGTAAAAAACAACAACATTAGAAAGAAATGTTTTAATAGCCTACTTGTATTATAGGCCTACTTTAATTGTAAAAAAAAAAGAAAAAGGTCAAATATTATTTTATTTCAAAAAAGTATTTGATTTTAATCAATATAGCAATCAATTTTAATAATATCACGTTGTACAATGTTACTGGTTATATAAAGACATCCGAGTCTCTGACAGGCCAAAATGCCCAATTTAACTTCATGTTAGATAATAATTTATCTAACTTATCTAATCGTTCGAAAAGATGGGATTTGTGCCTCTGAAGCTTAAAAAAACTAAATGGGACAACAAATTGTACCCAATTCCTGGAAAGTCACACATGCAACCATAACAGACTTTGAACCTCGGTGGATTGAATTTTGCAGCATTTACCAGATTTTGTGGGATTAACGGGAGTTTGGACAACATTTGGTTGGATCATCCCAGCAAAGCCGCATCAGATGACAAGTAATCAGCTCTGTTTGTGCATAATCATAGACACCGAACCTAAAGTAGTCTAAATATTAAAATTTCATTCTTGCCTTTTAACAATAAAAATAATAAATGTATAAAATTAGGATACAATAAAGCACACAATTAACAGACACGGCAACCAAATGATATATCATTTATTGCACTCCAGTGCATTTAAACATGAAAATTTAAACATTTTCATTACAAAAGCAGGACATGGATTCACTTGGTGACTTTTAAAAATGTTAAAGACACAAGTTACTTTCCATACACATTCTCATGCAGGAAGTTTGGCTTGTTTGCAATATTGGACATATTTTGCTTAGAAATGTATCAGGATGCATTAACATTCTGGTTTTGTCCAGAGTTCTCTTTTATTTGCTATGTTCATGCAGCCAGAGTGCTTGCTCTGTACGGTGGATATATCAGCTTACAATTTAGGAAAATATAAGAAACTTTTTACAACATATTACAGGCCCCACAGGCTCAAATTAAATCCTTCAGTTTTAGGATTTATATCAGTCCAGAGACCTAAAAACCACCACTAACACCTTCAATGTCCAAAATATTACAAATTCAGTCAATATAATGCATTTATAAATGTGTAAAATAACCAATAAATGTGTTAGAATTTTGTGTGCTCTTGCATTTTGTAGAATGCATCAAATATACTGTATGTGCAGGATTTATTACTAAAATAATAGGCAAATTCATAATTTGTTCACTGTGTTGGGCATAGGTTTCAGTATCTTTAACTGAATCTTTGGCAGTTCTTGTCTCAAGTTAAAAAAAAAAAAAGTGCTGTTGACGCCATAAAAGTGTCTCTTAACTTAGAGAGCCCTATATGATATTTCTTAATACCATAATACCCTGGCCTTATCTTATCAAAAATGTTAGTGGAATATAATCGAAGCATGTATTTGTGCTAAAAAGCCTTCACTTTTAATATATAATGCTAAAAATAAAGGGGTATATCTAATGTGATCACTTTTAAAAAAAGATACATTCAAAATCTTGTAGCATAACAGCTTTAAAGCATACCAAAAACCTTCGCTTACTTTATACAAACAGTTGCACAGTCTTACAGATGCTTTTTCTTCATATAGTGTATGCACAAACAACATAAAAGGCCAAAAAGCATGTTCTTCAGAAGCATTATAAATAATCTTGTGTGTTATTGTGCTTCATGTGCACCTAATGCATCCAAATATTACCCAGTTAAAAGTTGACTGGAAACAAAAACCCTCCAACCAAAAGAGAGAAAAAACACTTTTTCTTTGTGTGCAGATGTGAAAGGAAATTCGAAAGGCAACTGAGCTGATCGATATGGCCAATTTTCCTAACTTTTTTATTTATTCCTTAAAGAGCTGGGTCAGAGGTCCTGGTTCATGTTAAAGGGATAGTTCACTCAAAAATACTCAAACAAATAAATACATTCTGTCATCATTTACTCACCCTCATGTATGTTCCACTGAACATAAAAGGAAATCTTTATCAGAATGCCTGTACTTTAATTTTCGGGTGAACTATTCCTTAACTTAAAGGACGTGATCAGAGTTGTAGGTGTGAGCATTAATTGTCTTGTATGTTAATATTGCATTCATTCTTCTATGTTGAAGAGGAGTTTAGGAAGCGTCCTTGAGTCAATCTGAGGCAGGACTAGAAGGCAGTACACAAATAGCCAAGCAGCCAAAAGGATGTAGACAAGGTCATGCAAGGTTGTGCTTTCTGAGCTTGCAGCAATCTTGCTCTTCGAGCTGTAATGAAACAAAAGGGTGCACACAGTATTATTCAAGTCAAATTTATTACTATAGCTAGCAGATTAGAATTTCCCCCTTGTGCTTTAAATAAACTTTTAGTTCACACAACAATTTTAATTTGTTTAACATTAATTTACCTTCAGGTTATCCAATATGTAGATGAGTTTGTTTCTCCATCAGAATAAATGTAGCATTACATCACTTGCTCACCAACGCAGTGAATGGGTGCCGTCAGAATTGGAGATAAACAGTTGATACAAACATCACAAGTAATCCACATGACTCCAGCTTCTGACTAAAATACAGGATCTGACTATCCATAATATTACTTTCTCCAGTGAAAAAGTCTGAATCAGGAGAGAAATATGCATAAGCTCCATTTACAAGCAAAACAGTCCAAAACCGTTCTAAACAAATATCTGTGGATTTTGATGTGAGAGGACAACAGGGGATAGACTTTAGAGGAAGCATTATTATGGATCATGGACATGTATTTTGGCTGGAAGCAACATTTTAAAGTTAAAACATCTTAATGATAAATCTTACAAACGCAGCTTTATTACTTCACAAGACATTAAATGATGGACTGGAGTCATGTGGGTTACTTGCGATGTTTTTATCAGCTGTTTGGACTCTAGTTCTGACGGCACCCATTCACTGCAGAAGATCCACTGTGAGCAAATGATGTAATGCTAAATTTCTCCAAATCTGTTCTGATGAAGAAACAAACTCATCTAAATCTCGGATGGCCTGAGGGGTGAGTAAATTTTCAGCATATTTTCATTTTTGGGTGAACTATTCCTTTAAATACCCTATAAAATCAAAATGTTTTTTTTTTGGCATTTAGCCTGTCTATTAGCTATAAGCCTAATTTATATGCTAGTTCCCTCATATAAGTTGACTAAATAAATTTTTAGCTGATATACACATTTAAAATGGACAGTCTTTCTCTTCCAGGAAAACAAACCAAAAATATTGCTGAATCATCTTGCACTGTGGTTTCAATAAAAATTTCAACACTGGAGACAAGCACTTGTCAAGTGACTTGTCGAAATGAAAGTTAAGTCAGGTAAAATTCAAGAAAGCATCTTGTCATATAAAATTACAGTGCATTTCTGTGCAAAAACAATTTCAGGTACGCATGGGTGTGTCTCACATTGTGCTTCCGTCTTTCCTAGATTACTGTTGCTGCAAACGGTTTACTCAATTACAGTACATCACTGCAAGACTGCCATTGACAGCATAAAGCATTTTACATTTGAGGATTAAAAATGCCTTAGGGGTGTAAACACAACCCATGCCACACCCCCAAACACACTCCTATCACAGGTACAAAGATGACGCCCAGTCTGAACAACTCAAACACAAACACAAGGTCTACTAAAACAGGGATGGAAGTGTTTGCCCAAGCAAATTTTAATGCCCTTAAGTGCACTGAGTCATTTAAAACTACAATTGCTACATTGCATGAGGTTAGGGTGGAAACTGGGATTGACTGTTTCTGCAAGACCAGATAATAACAATAATACCACACCACAGGCTGAATCACAGATACAAGTCTTTGTATTGCATTACAACATTTTTTTTTTTGATAACTTAATAGATTAGTTTTATTTAAACTCATCTTCAATACGAATATAGTTTTAGTTACCTTTTATTTATGATGGTACTGTCCACTTTGCTGCGGTCTAAGGCCTTTCCATTTTGTCCCTAGTAAAATGAAAAAAAAAACAGACTGGTGAAATCTAAGAACATGTACATTTATATAGTCCCAGAAAAAAGTGTCAACTTCTTTAAATTTTAACTATGTGGACACCTACACTGCAAGCTGAGATAATTATATACACTACTGTTTAACAGTTTGGATTCAGTGAGATATTTTTAATGTTTTTGAAAGAAGTCTCTTATGTGCACCAAGGCTGCATTTATTTAATCAAAAATACAGTAGAACTGTGAAATATTATTACAATTTAAAATAACTGTTTTATATTTTATTATATTTAAAAATGCAATTTATTCCTATGATGGCAAAGCTGAATTTTCAGTAGCCAAAATTAATCTAAAATGTATTCATCTAAAATGGATATTTTTTTCTAGTGTCCTATGATCCTTCAGAAATCCTCCTAATCTACCGATTTGGTGCTCAAAAACATTTCTTCGTATTATCCATGTTGAAAACAGTTAATATTTTTGTGGAAACTAGGATTTTTTTTTCCCAGGACACTTTGATAAATTGAAAGTTCTAAGAACAGCAAAATGTTACAAAAATATAATTTTTGTAACATTATAAATGTTTTATTGTCTCTTTTATTCAGTTAAATTTATCCTTGCTGAATAAAAATATTACTTTCTTTCAAAAAAAACAAAAAAACATCATTAACAAGGCTGTAAAATTGGGGGGCACAAACAGGAACAATGTCACAAACCCTGGGAATAGATATGACTCTGATGATAATAATTCAACGAGATTTTTGGTTGCCAGTTCCTGTTCCTATGTGGTTGCTAAGGTGTTCTGGCTATTGTTTAGCAGATTGCAATGTGGTTTCTATGGTTTTCTGGGCCTTATTTACTGGCAAAAGTCAATGGAGCTCATCCATGAGTATCTATAATATTCTTGTCCCTAGATACAGCTTGAATCCTTTAAAGTACATGCATTTTATTGTCACTAATAATACCTTTTACATTAACAAACCTTTGATTCAGTGGTGTCAATGACCTTTCTCAAGTGTATAGTAGTCAAAGGTTGGCTTTGATCCGTCACAGCTCCTTCCCTTTTAAGAGAATGACAAATTTGTTATGGCCGATAAAACACGTTTCATATGCCTCACTGAACTTTAAGAAACCATATATGGAGCTAAATTACAATTAAGCTAATTTATTCATGACAGATTGAATCCTGGCCAAAGACAGAGTCAATTTCATGACTGCAATCAGCTGCAAGGGAAAACACACATTTTGTACATTAACACAACATGCCGTGAGATCAAAAATGTTTGCATCATTCATCTAAAATGGATATGACCTGTTCACCAACCACCAAAGTTTTCAAACTAAACATTAAGTACATTTAAGGCAACTTGCAATGGATCTAAGAGGCTTATGAGGTCACGTCCTTAAGAAAACAGAATGCTCCCCTGTGGCACGGGCTGAGTATCTGTAGCAGACTCTATTAATAGAGCCGTACCTCAGAGCCCCAGTGTTTTCTTTGGCACCAGCGCTGGTCAGGTTGTCATCTGTCTTAATGAGCTCACAATGCTCAGCTGGTGAATCAGGCTCCACCGTGCCCCATTCTCCAGGGTGCCTGTCAAACGGGCTTTGCTCCTGGACATGCACAGATCCCGCTTTGTCCTAGATGGACACATGTAGAACAGAGTGAATCTATAATTCAATATCCAAAATACAGGCCCAAGATATTGAAAATCCACTTTTGTAATATCATCAACTGTGACGACTGTCTCTGCAACAAGTACCGAATTACTTCATGAACTTGATGAAGTACTAAAGAAAGCCACACAAAGCACTGCAACTGAACCCAACTCTACAGAGTTATGTGAGGGAATTGAACTTGTCTTTCATAGTTTGTCTCAACTATCAATCTTTAATTGGGAATCGAAAGGATGCTAGAGAGGAGAATGAATACAGTATTAGTTCTTTTGGCTCTGAATATTTGGGCTATACTCAAAGGACACGATAGCAACTGTAACAGATCATTAAAGCAAGAGATGACTCTGAGAAATGCGCTCAAGTGAACTACATTTGGAAAAGGAGGTTGTGACCCTGAAAGAGCTCATATGCTGATACCACTGCTTCTGTTTGTAGGTCAGCCTGTGTATTAAACTGTGCCTTGTTTTCTAGGCCAAAGGAAAGTGAGAATGAAAAATAACCTTTCTCGACTTAAATCCCTTTCCATGGTCCTCTGAAGTGTCTTCGGTGTCCGTATCCGATTCAGTAAGTGAGCGCTTAGGAGGTGCTGGCTGAAGCGGAGTCATGCTGAGGGACAGGCGTAGCTCTGCGGGACGTCTTTCAGGGTACCCACGGACCCCAATAATAAACTTTGCATTGTCCTCAAAGGTGGTTTCCTCTTTAATTGGTAGTTCAGTGCTGGAAACTTCTGGACGCTGTCTGTGCGGGCTTTGGGATGGTGTAGAGATGTTTTCTCCATCATGGATGTTGGCATCAGAAAGAGGCTCCACAAAGGCCTCAGTGACAGAATTCAGAATGCCATAGTGGGAGTCCACTACTGATACAGGTCTGTTATCCTTGGCCCCTCCAGGCTCCGTATTGTCTGAAACCTGAGCCTGGCTTTCATCATTTGTATTGTGAGAAAACTCTGTCCTCCTTATGCAGTCTGACCCACTTTCCAAGCCGCTCTTACCTATAATAAGCAGATCTTCATGAATACCTTTACTCTCTCTTGGCTCATTCTTGAGATCACTTACAGTTCCGTTTAATTCATTGTTCTTTTCCCTTGGATTGTCCACAAAGTTTCCACCTGCTTCTGATTCACTGAAATGTCTTGAGTCTGAATTACAGTCCTTCTCAGTTGAGTTTAAATGGGACAGACTATCGTCACCCTGTTCGCTTGATTCATCCGAGCTCTTCGCCACTGGACCTCCACACATATAACACACTTGATCTTCATCGGGAACCTCAATTTCTGTTTGGCTCCAATTCAAGATAGGTTCTTCTGGCTCCTCAAATACCACGTCCCTCACCTCACTTTCCAAGACAGCTTCTTGGTCCCCATCATGGAGGTCACTGTTCTCGTTGGTTTCAGAATGACCATTCGGAAGGTTTTTGCCTGGTTCCTCTGTTGGTTCTTCAGCCAGATCAGTGCACAGTTTAATATCCTCCTCACTTCCTGATATAGAAACCCTCTCGTATTGAAGAACTGGACATTCGGGCTCACTGTCATCCTCAAATATGAAAGGATTCTCCTTAGGTCCATCCGTCAATTCAACAGTGTCCCTCTGCATGGCTTCTGTATTGGAAGACTCAACATTGTCCTGAAAAGGTTCAGATTCCAGAACTCCACTCACATCTTCATCACCAGTGGAAGTGAATAGACTCTCGTCCTCAGGTTGAGCTGGCATGGCTTCCTTATTATCCTGAAAGTATCCCGAGTCACTTTCCAAACACAAAGAATCATCAGATGATGGCTTGACTTGTTCCTGGTGTTCCAAAGGATTGGTTTCGGTTTGTTGTAAACGTTCTGCATCTGATTTATTCCTCATGTCGTCACTGGGCAAATGATTAGCAGACTGTTCTTCTTTCAGATTTAAGATGTATTTGTAAGCATCGTCCTCATCAGATGGCGCAGTGGATTTGGCATGGAAACTATCCATGGAGCTGAGGGAATAGTTGCCCTCATCTATGAAAAGCTCACGGTCCAAATGACTCTCCGGTTTGTTCTCTGGTGAAAATGGTGACCCTAAATCTGAGGTCACTTCAACAGTACTAGCAGTACTGCTCTCGTTTATTGGATCCTCATTGATCCTGTGGGAGTTAGTAGTCTCGCTAAGTATTTCGCTCCACGAGTCGGGCGAGTTGACAGCAGAATCCGAGAATGAAGGTTGTGGAGAGCTAGTTGTGGACACATCTGCATTCAAGCCCAAGAGTGGCTTGTCATTTGCAGGACTGGGACTTGAACCCACCGACGACTCTTCACTCGTCCAAGGTCTGTCCTCAGGGCTGTGTGAAAGAACTGGGGAGGTGATCTGCTCACGATCTTCAGACACTGAGGAGATGAAGATCTTGGGTGGCGGCTGAACCACGCCTCTTTTGACCATATAAGACTCCCGTTTCCTTTGTACTCCATTCCGAACAGGAGGTTCGTTCATTCGAGCACTGGCTTTATTTCGCTCCAGAATATCTGATGTGTCATCCTGGAGAAAACGATGAAACAAAGCATATTTAGTTAAGATGTACAAGACTTACAGTATATTACCGTGATGTTGTAATTCACTGAAACATTCCTACCTCCTCAATTCCAGGAAAATGCTCCAAAAACTGGGACACATAGGTCATTATGGACTGTTCATCAGGAGGATTCAACATCACATCTGAAGAGTCAAATCACATAATTTTTAGTTCAACTGTGCAAATGCATTTCAATTGCTGAAATAAAACAAAACAAAGCTATGACAAATAAAAGGTAGCAGAGATACATTTTGTTGCATAATTCAGTGGTCCCAAAAGATATTTGGACACGTCAGCCTCACTTGAATATTATAATTTTTTTCTATTATGTAACATAATATCAAAACAAAGGGCTATTTATTTTACATTTAAATGTATTCATTCAGCAGACACTTTCCAAACACTATTTAAAGCAATGAGCAAATGAACACCATGATACGCATTTTATCATAACAGCCAATATTTGCAGTACACAATGCAGAGTTACAGTACTCAAGCTACAGCAGAAATGTAATGCAGAAAAGAAGAGAAAAAATTATATTATATATATTATGTAAATTTAAAATACAATAATTATATTTTAAAGAATGAGAACACAAACTAAACATTTACCAAAAAGAACTTAAGGGTCAGTAAAGTTATGGTCAGTTTTTTTTTTTAAGAGATTATACGCTTATGCAGCAAGGATGCATTAAATTGATCACAAATAATAGTAAAGATATTCATAATGTTACAACAGACTTTTATTATCAACGGATCCTAAAAAAAAAAATACTGATAAAAGAATCCCTACTTTCAAAAACAAAAATATCGTAACGATCCCAAATGGTACTGAATTCATATGTTTGCTAAATATTGCTTTGAAATCAGTTGGTTGAAAGAACGAAGAAAAAAAATAGAATTTAGTTCGGAGAAAAGTTTTAACAATTTGTTTGCAAATGCCACTTTGTTCCAATGACATCTGTACATTTTTATGTGTGATTTCATTGTACATTTTTGGGGCCACTGTAAATCATTCAACACTTTAATATTTACCCTCAGGTTCTAGGAGTCTAGGGATGCCAAGACTGTAGTGTGCTGTTCTGAAGGCTTCCTCAATGTTCTCTCTTGGTGTTCGGAGCAGAGCCCTCCTCATATCCACCAAACTAGTGTCAATGGACTTAATCACAGCAAGGAAAGCCAGACCACTCGTCCAGCTCTTTCCAAAGTCCTGCATAGCAACTCCATATCTGGAAGAACAAAGCAGCAAGCAATGCTTTAAACCAACAACAGTTCCTAAATCTACCAGTCCTAAAAAAATCCCAGTGGTCACTAAAATCTCTTTTACTTTCTAGTACGTCTCTGGACCCATTGCAGGAGGGTCTTGATCACTCTTCCATGACCTCTTGGAGCAATGGTGGGCTTTTTCTCATCTGAGGGCGTGCTGGAGTGGGAAGTGTCTGAATCTGAGCTGGTGGGTATGGATGACAGGCTGGAGGAGGAAGGGAACTGATTCTTAATGTTCCCCGTGAGTTCCTTGATCTGTAATACAAACAGGTCATTACTGAACAAGCAGATGACAAGCATTTACTCAGTGTGGTGGCTTTTCCTATCATCCTGCTAAGTAAACTCCTATCTAAACACTGACTAGACATAGGTGACAAGAAACTTGCTCTGTCTCTAGATAAGACTATACAGGATTAGTGCACATTTAGTGACTCTACACATTTAGAGCACATTAATTAGTGCACAGTAGTGACCCTACTCCAATATTATGTGATTGCCAAGAGATTCAGAAAGTGCATATTCAATCGTTGGTCCAATTAGACCTCATTGTAACCCACAGACACTTAAAACCACATAGAATGATTCTTGAGTTGCTGTTCCACAGTTTAAATCCACTGTTTAACTATTTACCCAATTAAATCCACTTAAATGTGGTCTAATCCAAATGCAAAAGCATCAAGATGTAGAAATAAAGAAACACACATGTAGAAAACAAGATTACGCTACCTGGAAAAACAGTATGATGTTCCATATAAGTCCAAGAACTATGGAGGAATTGCCATCTGCGATATCTGCTGCATCGATGCTGACTAATTTCACCTACAACCAGTAACAGATTTATCACTTTCAGGAAAAGCATTCAGGGTGTTTTATTTGCTTTTCGTAAGGGTGTGAGACTTCAAACGATACTTACGTTTCTTTCTTCCAGAAATGTCAATACTTTGGCGATGTTATTGAGCCTAAAAATACGATGTGAGGATGGCTTAAAGCCATGCAGCTGGAAGGTCAAAGGTCAGCATTATCTTGGTCGTTCATGGGAACAGATGAAGTAATATGATTCAGAAAATCTACTGAAACGATTCTCACCAATTTGCATCCTGAGAGTTCTTCAAGTAGAGCCATCAGAATCTTCCCATCCTGGATATCACGAAACAGATCCCGCACCTCAAGACGAGGGTTGCACTGCACACCAAAAAACACATGCAGTTCAGTATTTAAACTTGGGCAAAATCAAGAAAGATTATATTTCTGTCATATATGTCTAAAAGAAGAGGGCAAAAAATGCAAATTGTGCATTTTTTAAATTAAACATTTGTAAAAATCCAAATAGCAAGTAATAATATATAAAAAAATATTGTTGTCCTAAAAGTCAGAGATCAAATGCTTCTCAGAAAGTTCTCCTGTAAAAAAAAGAAAAATCTCGTACTGTAGTTTCAAAAAGTCAGAGATTTCAATATGAACTAAAATATTCATAAAAGATTCATATATATTCTTAATCTAGGTCAAAACAGTTTTATTTTTAAGAGAAAAAAAGTGAAAGTGAAATTTTAGAAACTAAGATAAAGTTGATACTTAAAACAAAACTGAGAGCTCTGAACAGTAAAGGTTTCCTTCTGGGTAATTTCGTTTCCAGAGTTTGTGATTTAAAACAAGCCAACTCATGTATGTATATTGAGAAAAATCCCACTCTTCTTCAATAATAACATTTCTCAGAAGAATAAAGAGGATATGATGGGAAAACAGTGAAACTGGAGGGTTAAAGGTGAAATTTTCCACCAAAACAGAACAGACAAAGTGTAATTGTTCAATAGTGGGTCGAAGTTTTGAGAAGAAGCCAAAATCGGGGTCACAGAATAGAGTGACATTGTGTATGAAAACAAAGGATTCATCTCGGAGTGTTTTCAGTCAGTATTATGAGACTCTGAAGAATGGCAACACTACAATCTAAGCTGTCTACAACACAAGAAGACCAGCGGAGGGCTGCCAGAGAAAACAAAAGAGCAGGCTTAAACGAGTCACCCTGCTGTTGAGTTCAATGACTAATGCCTCATGCAAATACGTGTGTGTGTGTGTGTTTTGTGTCCGTCTCGCCATTTCTGGTAACTAATAAAAGGAGCAGGAAAAATCTGAGAGTGAAAGTGGGAGAAGGGAGCTTCAGAGGGTAAAATAAAGCTATTTTAACATAATATTTTTATTAATGCAAGTAAAAATAAATAAACTTATGAAGTATCCTAGATTAATTTGTAAAAAATACATATATATATACACACACACATATATATACATATATACAGTGGGTACGGAAAGTATTCAGACCCCCTTAAATTTTTCACTCTTTGTACCCACTGTATATGTATCGGACATGCATAGTAATTAATATGTATAATTTAACATAGAATTTAAAATGTACAAAATGTATTTTATAATGTACAGTATATATAGGTCAAAATCAATTTTTTTGTGACAATTAGGTACATTAATACTTACTTTTGTTGTAATTAACTTTGTTAATAAAACTGTATTTTGCTCCAATTTTATTTTAAAAAATAAGTACAATTATACATTTAAACCACTACCTCCCCTAAACACCAATTCTTCACTGCTGATATTTCTTCCTACAATTCAGGTTAATGTTTCTACTTCATGCACAATTAATGCTAAGAAATTACAATTTCAATTTCCTTAAATGAATAATTCAGCAGAGAGACAGAGGTATACATTTCCTGTTTGTAGTAGGTTACATGCTACAAGCACAAAGAAGGCTTGATCTGTGCACAACGAGGAAAATCTGAACATCTGAAGTCTATAAACTCCTTCTACTAGGTTCATAGGATCCAAATGAATTTTTACTGACCTTCTCTAGATGTAGATTCATCCATCTGGTGAATGTTCTCTTCTGCACCACCTCCCTCTCAACTGGAAGAGAAACAAAAACAACAGCATCACGTCAGTGGAGGTAAATGATGCACAGAGATGAAACGGCAAGAAGTTGTTTCATCTAAAACAGCAGCTCTATGTCATTAATCTCACGTGGCCTGAAGCAATCGCTCACTTGTGAGCACGCCATGGCAACGAAGGCCAAACAGCACACGATCATTACAGTCAATGTTGAATGACAAGTGCTCATAAACGGCAAACCTCCACTGAGCTGTTTTATTTCATGAGCAGCCAGCGGCAACTTGTGCTTGTCTTTGCATTATTACACTAAGAATGCATTGACACTTGTAGAAACATCATTAAAACCCAAATGTTTTACACTATGCTGTAAGTGTAGTGCTGACATGAAGAATAAACATTAACGCACTCTAGCCCAGCATGTATAGCAAGTATACAATAAATCAGTGAGATATACACACACACACACACACACACACACACACACATGTATAATATTTAATATGTATATGTATCATATTTAATATGTATATGTATCGGACATGCATAGTAATTAATATGTATAATTTAACATAGAATTTAAAATGTACAAAATGTATTTTATAATGTACAGTATATATAGGTCAAAATCTATTTTTTTGTGACAATTAGGTACATTAATACTTACTTTTGTTGTAATTAACTTTGTTAATAAAACTGTATTTTGCTCCAATTTTATTTTAAAAAATAAGTACAATTATACATTTAAACCACTACCTCCCCTAAACACCAATTCTTCACTGCTGATATTTCTTCCTACAATTCAGGTTAATGTTTCTACTTCATGCACAATTAATGCTAAGAAATTACAATTTCAATTTCCTTAAATGAATAATTCAGCAGAGAGACAGAGGTATACATTTCCTGTTTGTAGTAGGTTACATGCTACAAGCACAAAGAAGGCTTGATCTGTGCACAACGAGGAAAATCTGAACATCTGAAGTCTATAAACTCCTTCTACTAGGTTCATAGGATCCAAATGAATTTTTACTGACCTTCTCTAGATGTAGATTCATCCATCTGGTGAATGTTCTCTTCTGCACCACCTCCCTCTCAACTGGAAGAGAAACAAAAACAACAGCATCACGTCAGTGGAGGTAAATGATGCACAGAGATGAAACGGCAAGAAAACGCTTCATTTAAAACAGCAGCTCCATGCCATTAATCACACGTAGCCTGAAGCAATCGCTCACTTGTGAGCACGCCATGGCAACGAAGGCCAAACAGCACACGATCATTACAGTCAATGTTGAATGACAAGTGCTCATAAACGGCAAACCTCCACTGAGCTGTTTTATTTCATGAGCAGCCAGCGGCAACTTGTGCTTGTCTTTGCATTATTACACTAAGAATGCATTGACACTTGTAGAAACATCATTAAAACCCAAATGTTTTACACTATGCTGTAAGTGTAGTGCTGACATGAAGAATAACCATTAAAACATATTGGGCAAAGCAAGTGTAGCAAGTATACAATAAATCAGTGACAGCATTATAATATTCACACACTGATTATATTTAATATGCTCACAACATCAAGAAAATGCCTTAAACTTTTCTTATATGGTAAAAATCATAAACTGATTATGGAAATCCCAGATTGACACACCTATATTTTTGCCTTTCACCCCAATTACGTTTTGCATGTAAACTGCTTCATTGCTATTCTGTCTGCTTATTCGTGAAACACAGACAGAACAAATGTGTAAATTGTTCAGAAAATGCTGCTTACATAAATTGTCACAATAACTTCAAATATAACATTTACATTGAGCCTGACTTGCTCCAATTTTTTTGAAAATTGCATAAGCAAAAAACAATTAGCACTGCATTGGAAAATAATAAACACATGCAAATTAATTCTCCAAGCTACAATATATTTTACTTATATATTTACCTTGTGCAAGTTAACATTTAGAAATAGTTGAGCAATGGCAATTACACATAATACTTCATTTAAAAAAAATCATAAATAAATTCTATATATGTATATCTTCATTTGTGGCTCTTGCACTTACTGACAAATATTGAAGTTTTTTTTTCTTTTTAAGGATTCACATTAGTTCTGTAACTGATGCTTTATCTGTATTTTATCCTTCTCATGTTGCCACAGAGAATGATGGGAAATGTAGTTATTATACAAGCTTGTTGCCTCATAAACCAGCTAACCGAGTAGCTGTTTCCGTAGGGTGATCATGTCCTCGTTTTCCCCAGACATGTCCTGCCCGGGATTTCTAAATTGTCTAAAATGTCCAAGTTTGGCTTTGTTTTCCTACTGTTTTCATATTTGCTGAAGATAATGACTGAAAAGTAGTTTGACCAATAGTGTGCAGACATAATCGACCAATCATGGCATGCGAGAAAGTGGGATCTGCAGAGAATTGTCAAAACCATGCAAATACATGTACATATAATGTACGGGGGACTGTAGAGAGCATGTCAATAGGAAAACAAAGCGGAAAACCAGACATTTTAGGCAATTTAGAAATCCCAGCCAGGATATGTCTGGGAAAAAGAGAACGAATGGTGGTCACCCTATTTTCTGTCATTATTCCTCATCAACAGTACAAAAACCATGTATAAAAAAAGTAACTTATGATCTCACCATCTCACTTATGACCAGTAGCAATTTGCTTTCACTGTGAAAAAGTTGATATGGTACCAAGTGGTGACTATTACTTCATGTTTGGGAGGAAAGGACACATGTTTCTTTGGACCTTGTGTACACTCTTCAACATAAAAGACATCTGGCCTAGAGAGATGGTGGCGGTCGGGGGGACTCCCATGAGACTGTGCTTGACTATATGATCCGTCAGGCAGAGCGTCTACACAGTCTACCTCATGATGAGTGGTTTCTTCTCAAGTTTTCTCTTCCTCTGCGGCAGCTCATTTGGATTCTATAGGTGTACTGTACACACACAAGAAACGGGAAGATCCTGATGGGGATATCACTGGAGACATGGCTTTCCTCATTCATTATTCACTGCCAAAACCTAAAAAGGCTCCATTTGCTAGAATCAATAACTGTGGTCCAAATGCCATGATGGAATAATGACCGAACAGTCTAACAGGAAGTCTAGGCATGTCGCCACATACACAGAACTCAACGGCACAATAGTGCACATTCAGAGAGTGGCCAAGTTGAAACCATTTTTTTTGTGACAACATGTGTAATAACACCATAAATACCTCACAGTAGAGTGCTTTCTTAATAGAAATGATTTTGGCAGATAATTCATTATTCAGAATACAAGCCAGTGTTTGGATAATGTGACCCCTGTTAAATGTCTCCTTACATTCAGCTAGTGCTAAATTACGTCAACTAAAATGCTTTATTTTACACGCTTATCTGTGCTTTCCCTGTGACTGCATATCATTCTATATTGACAAAAAATATAGGTGCTACCAAATTAAAATGCATAATGCAAAGTATAATGAAACAACACAGTGTTTTGTAATTTCCTGGCTTCCAAGAGCTGGTTCTTTCTGGTCGGTCCAAATAAACAGTTAATCCTTGCAAAGGATTCTGGTTACTATTGGCTCCTCTTGCATTACCGGTCCCAGTATGACAAACAGTTTCATTCATCTACAGTGCTTTAGCTGTTTTGTCAAGCCCAAAAACAAATGGAGTGTGTTCACACTAATATATGCTACATATGTACATGTGCATCATCCAAACATGTTTGAATGTTTATTTAATTTAATTTATGTACCAAATCAATAATTGTCAATAATTGCTAAATGGTTGATATTAAATTATTGCTGCACTACTTTGACTAAATAAAAAATAAAACGCTCAAAAAAAATCAATAGTTTAAAAGCTACAAAATAATTTAAGTATGACAACATTATAATGTACAGTATGAAAAATAGATAGCTAAATATTACTTTTAGCAGTGTTATTAAATTATTAGTGTTTTTAAAGATTAACTTTAAGTGTTTGATGATGGTAAAGTTAATCTAAATGTAAAAATTGAGGGGAAATGCACATGCACAAATATATATATATAATATCCACCGATACTTATAAATTCAAAAAAATCGATATGGTAACAATACTCCTTAGATTTCTCATCTAGCAGTTTCTGAACACAAGAACATGTCGTGTGTGAACACTCCCTATGATATCAGAAGGCAATACACGTTTGTGTACTACATAAAATCATGCAAAAGATATGAAACTAGATAATGACTTTGATGTTCAATGAAGCAATATTACATTTACAAAACTACAAAAGCAATCCCTTTGTAGAAATCACAAAGAACATGACGGCCTTCATTTCTTTTTTCCTGCCAAAGGAGCTATAAAGCATTTCAGGCCAGGGGCCCCAGCCAAGAACACAGGCCTCACCATCTTTCTGCACAGACCATGTCTGTTTAATGAGGGGGCCGTCTTCCAGCTCCAAAGAGCCAGCGCTCATAAACACAAAAGGCCACTGTCTGGCTGCGCGGGACAGCTTTGAGCTCTCAAGTGTGGCAGACGGGCCTGAACTCTGGCTGTCTGAAGGTTCAAGATGAGCAAAGCTGCAACCTTTCATGAAAATGTCTTCGTTAGCACAGTTAGTTTGTTTTGCTGTGACCAGCAGTTCTGTTTGTGATTCTGTACACATAACAAATTTATGAACACAGCTGATTAATCTGAATTTTTTTTCTTTGATTGACTGAATATTCCATCAGAGATTACAAGGAGCTGCTCTTATTATCATTACTGTAGCAGCAATTTTTAGTGTTAAAAAGTCTAAGTAAAAAAGTAGTTATTTTCATTATGGTAATGACTAATGATTTTTGTATTGTGACATTATTTTCATGACAATTAAGAACATATTGGTATGTTCTTAATTGTCATGAAAATAATGTCACCATGCAAAAATTAATTCAAAAACATTTTCCTTTGTGCAAAAATTCCATTTTTCTTTTTCTTTAGATTTTGTGGAGAATTGTGACCAAAATGCATAAAATTAACAGGCAAAATATGTTTCCATAGGAATGCATTTTTCAACACTTCAGGATGGAGGTTCTCTATGCGCTGTGAAAACAGAACATAACACTGACTGTGACGTTACAGTTGGGATCACTTATAGTTATGCCCCCAACATTTACATATACCCGCCCATGTTCTATGCCAGCCGCCAGTCGAACCTGCACAGCCGAATCATCAGAAGTTCTGCAGGTATTGTGAAGAAACAAGCGAGGATAATAGTGAAAATGGAATTAATCATGGAATTAAGATCATGGAAATAAATGTTATGTTCAAGGCTGTGCGTGGGGATGTGATGTGCAGGGATGGGTTGGTGTCTGTATTCAGAAAGGCACGGAAAACAAATAATGCGCGTTCTAATAAAATAACGTGAGCCACTAAAGGGACATGGTTTATGGCACATAAACAGAGTAAGGAGAGATGATTGAGGATGATGGCGAATGATTTACAGATCCTGAGCACCACTGACAAGCATCTGATCTTGTAAAATGTGTGGTAAGTACTGCCGCTGTAGTTTACACAGAGCATGTGCGATCGCAAATCTCGAAAGTGAAAGTAAAAAGCGTTTGTGCATTCGAATGCAGTTTCAATGCCCCGCATATTAATATGCGGCTCCCTGATGCCCGCATTTTATATAAAATATACAGTATAATTACCCAACAATATAAATGCGAGAGACAGTATTGAAATATAAATTTTCCCTATGTTTCCTTCCTGCTGTGTGAGCTACTGAAATGAGCCGCACTGTGAAACAGCCAATCTGAGCCTAGCTCAACATTGAGCCGCACTGTGAAACACCCAATCAGAGCAGAGCTCAACATTATTATTCATGACCCTTCCAAATAAGGTAAAAACAGTCCATTTCATTCTAGGGACAAATCCTAGGGTTCTAAATGGACATGTAAAACCATTTTTGGAGATTTTTTTGCCCTTACCTAAGCCACATACCTTCTATGTAGATATCAGAGAACAATTTAAAATATTGTATCAATGCTATGGCTTCTTTAATGAATAAACTGACTAATCAATAATGAAACAGTCATTTTCATTATCGTATTTTACAAACTATTTAATCATTTAGTTGTTGCAACCGTAATTAATGTTATTGAATTATGTCAAGGGCTGAATGAATTTATAACAAGACGGCTTCAGAAATATGCTTTGAGTTTTTTTTCATATGCTAAGTATTAGCTGATTTGCAATAATTTTGTTTAACAAAGCAAACTCTGCTCTATTTTCAGTTCCCAGTGAACGGCTCCTACATGTTCCCACATATCTCTTAATATTACATGACAGACGCATTTTTATTTTGCCACATTTATATTTAAGTTTGCATTTTGAGATCCACAGAAGTTGACTTCATAGGACAAGTAGCTTTATGTTACAATGACTGTACAAGCTCTTCAAAATAACAGTTCACAGTAAATCAATCAAGAAACAAAGCTAAAAACTAAAATCAGAAAACTGGATATGTCCATGAAAGCAATGCTTTGTCCAAACAGAGCAACATAATTTTTCTATTTTGAATATATATATAATTATCTCTCAAAATGCTCAGATTGATATAAATATTATGTGAATTAAACGCAAGCAATTCAGATAAAGTAACTAACAAAATCACTTAAGTCTCAGTGACCAGATTCATTATGGTTCAGGACTCTTTACTTCCAGTCTGTCTTGACCTGATAAATACATAGAGACTCAGAATCATGTGACTCTTATTTGCTTAACATGCAAAGAATGGGTTTGGCAAGTGAGATATCATCCAGCAGGAAACCAACCACTCTTGTTATTAGGAGACACTGAATTTTAAACAGGAAAGTTTCATATGGGACGAGAGGGGCATAAAATGGAAACCACCAGTCAATTAGGTAGTCTCCTCATGAAAAGGGTTTCCAAAAGCACAACATAAGAATTTGATTTATGCTGCAAGCAAGGATGATCAGCTGATTGGCTGGTGCAGGATCCCAAAAGTATGCAATTATAAATCTGTTCTATAAAAAGCTGTTGAAGAGTCAGAAGTTAACAACTCTATATGCTGGGTTACAATGAAGCACTGTCAGAAAAACAAGCATAGTTATAGCATAGTTATAAATGCTACTGTATCACATTTTGCCAGCTACTGTACATAGATAGCGTTTGCTTGAATTTGCTTATTTGGGTAGGCTGACAAATTAATGGCCTATAGGCATATTAAAAAAATTACCGTATTGGCCCGAATATAAGACGACCCCCCTTTTTCCAGATGTACCTTTTTCAAATCTAGTTTTTTCTCAGTAAAATACATTTTGTCTTCAATTATTTTCATATTGCATATTTTTCCTATTTTAATTTTTGTTTTGAAAGTATGGTAAAAACTGGTAAAATGTACCAACAATCACATTTAAAAATATACACTTTTTGATATACCATAAAAAAAAAACATGAATTAGGACATTTAGGCTATCCATCTAATAGTAGCCTAACAAAATCTTATTAACCGTAGAAGTTAAATCTTACTGTAGTCTTCAAATCTGGGTACTGTCTTACGTTTTAAAATCACAAAGGGAGTTTGGATCAATCAGGCTAACGTGACAGTCACGACTCATGCAGCTGTAAGGTTTTCTTATTCTTTTGTTTTTACTCACGATCTTTACAACACGCATAACATTACGAATTTCATGGCACACTCGTTTTATGCGTAAGTCTAGACCCTGAATATAAGACGACCGCGTTTTTTCAGATGTATTTCCAACAAAAAACATCGTCTTATATTCGGGTCAATACGGTAAAAATGCAATTACAATAAGAATCTACTTCTTACCTTTTTTTTTTTTTTTCCTTCAAAAACACAAAATATAAGTCCACTTGCTTGATCGTAATGTCCCCACACTGAAAGCTTCATAATATTTAATTAATTCCATTCAAAATCTGATAGAACTATGATTAGGTGGGCCTGAGTGTAATCTGGGTAGGCATTAGATCATTATACTACACAAAAGAAATGTATTAAATGTAAATACTACCATTTGAAATGCATTTATGGCTTTTCATATACAAGTTAAAGGGTCAAAAACTCTACTGTGTTCATTTAAAAGATGGCATACAGGATAATGTCACAGAGTCATGCTTCAGTTTTTCTAAAACTCTGAAAGCAGCCATTGTGAGCATGTCAATGTTTTCCATGGTCTAAATAAATACATTTAGACACGCTTGGTTCTTCTGTCTCAATCCTCTGTGGGCTACAATTGCTGCAAAGAGAGCTGCTGCTTGTGTACTTTATATGCCACACTACATGCCATGTGTTCAGGTCACATTTCATGCCAATAAGACACATTTTGCATGAACAAAGTTTATTTTCAGAACTGTTAAAGAGTTTTTGCATTGTAACATTCTTCTCATGCTAATTAAACAGATTTTTCTCGCAAATTCTCATTCAAATGCTCATAAAACAAGTGTTTCTCATTAGAAAACATTATTCTCATTAGATTATCTTTACTGTAGCAGCAATTTTTTACGTAAAACAATAAAAATAGTAAATAAAATTAAATAAATCGTTTTGTGAGATTCACCCATAAAAATGAATCCAATGTTAATTGAAATATGAAGCATTTCACAGCATGAAAGAAGTTCATTTTTTTAAGTGAATTTACATGCTTAAAAAATGGGATCAAATGTCACAATTACATTTGTTTCAGAGGCTTAAGGACTTCAGAGTGTAAATCGCACTTTTCAAACATCAAATGAATCGTACGTCTGTCCCTAGACTGGGAATGAGGTAACTAGTCAGGCTGTGCAACGGCAAGAGAAAACAGCTCACCTCTGATCACAGATGTGCAGAATGTATAAACAGACGAAGAGAAAGAAATATTTAACGTTGGTGGGTGAACGAAGAAATGTACAAAACATTCAAAAATCTGTTCGCTGATATTTTCACAGCATATATGTTTATAACACGAAATATTAGCGTTTAGCTCTGAATATCAGCAGAAGAGGTGTTATTGTTGGACAATGGCTGTTATCTGTCAGCCGAAAGAGTTTAATTAATTCTTTCACAAAATCCCAACTCTACTTGACCCCAAGAAACTCTTATGCAAGAGCAATTAGAGCCTTTTTCTCTCCCCAAGCAAGTTTCAGTGAACAATGTAAAACTGACACTTTTGCAAAGCTGCCATGGAGAAATCTCTGACTCTTGACGATTTTTTGTATCATGAGGACCAAACCATAGCAGAGGCCCTGAGCTTTTATGCAACTCATTGATGATCCAACAATATTCTGTTTAAGAGACAAAGGATGGGTGTGTTGTTATGATGAACAATACCATTCATTTACTTCCAAGACATTACACCATATATTTGCTTTTGAATAAGACTTTTTATCATCTTTCTATCATGACGACTGGCCAATCACGAAAACTAGGCTCTTTTAGACTATGAGTCTACTTATAAAACTGACAGAGCCAGCACAGGTTTTACAACATTGATGCTATTCATCACTACTGGGCTGTGTCAGCAGTCAGAAACACCTGCAACGAATAAAATAGCTTTCTTGATGTTCTCATTACTTAAAAAAGAAAAAATAGGCTATGTTCCTAAAATATAGTTCGGCAACTATCAGAAGGTACATATTAAAAATAGTGGTTCAACGGATCACAAATCTCACGGTTCGGATCACATTACGGTTTTTGAATCTTATTAACCGTAGAAGTTAAATCTTACTGTAGTCTTCAAATCTGGGTACTGTCTTACGTTTTAAAATCACAAAGGGAGTTTGGTCCCATCAGGCTAACGTGACAGTCACGACTCATGCAGCTGTAAGGTTTTCTTATTCTTTTGTTTTTACTCACGATCTTTACAACACGCATAACATTACGAATTTCATGGCACACTCGTTTTATGCGTAAGTCTAGACCCTGAATATAAGACGACCGCGTTTTTTCAGATTTATTTCCAAAAAAAAACATCTTCTTATATTCGGGTCAAAACGGTAAAAATGCAATTACAAAAAGAATCTTCTTTTTACCTTTTTTTTTTTTTTTTCCTTCAAAAACACAAAATATAAGTCCACTTGCTTGATCGTAATGTCCCCACACTGAAAGCTTCATAATATTTAATTAATTCCATTCAAAATCTGATAGAACTATGATTAGGTGGGCCTGAGTGTAATCTGGGTAGGCATTAGATCATTATACTACACAAAAGAAATGTATTAAATGTAAATACTACCATTTGAAATGCATTTATGGCTTTTCATATACAAGTTAAAGGGTCAAAAACTCTACTGTGTTCATTTAAAAGATGGCATACAGGATAATGTCACAGAGTCATGCTTCAGTTTTTCTAAAACTCTGAAAGCAGCCATTGTGAGCATGTCAATGTTTTCCATGGTCTAAATAAATACATTTAGACACGCTTGGTTCTTCTGTCTCAATCCTCTGTGGGCTACAATTGCTGCAAAGAGAGCTGCTGCTTGTGTACTTTATATGCCACACTACATGCCATGTGTTCAGGTCACATTTCATGCCAATAAGACACATTTTGCATGAACAAAGTTTATTTTCAGAACTGTTAAAGAGTTTTTGCATTGTAACATTCTTCTCATGCTAATTAAACAGATTTTTCTCGCAAATTCTCATTCAAATGCTCATAAAACAAGTGTTTCTCATTAGAAAACATTATTCTCATTAGATTATCTTTACTGTAGCAGCAATTTTTTACGTAAAACAATAAAAATAGTAAATAAAATTAAATAAATCGTTTTGTGAGATTCACCCATAAAAATGAATCCAATGTTAATTGAAATATGAAGCATTTCACAGCATGAAAGAAGTTAATTTTTTTAAGTGAATTTACATGCTTAAAAAATGGGATCAAATGTCACAATTACATTTGTTTCAGAGGCTTAAGGACTTCAGAGTGTAAATCGCACTTTTCAAACATCAAATGAATCGTACGTCTGTCCCTAGACTGGGAATGAGGTAACTAGTCAGGCTGTGCAACGGCAAGAGAAAACAGCTCACCTCTGATCACAGATGTGCAGAATGTATAAACAGACGAAGAGAAAGAAATATTTAACGTTGGTGGGTGAACGAAGAAATGTACAAAACATATTCAAAAATCTGTTCGCTGATATTTTCACAGCATATATGTTTATAACACAAAATATTAGCGTTTAGCTCTGAATATCAGCAGAAGAGGTGTTATTGTTGGACAATGGCTGTTATCTGTCAGCCGAAAGAGTTTAATTAATTCTTTCACAAAATCCCAACTCTACTTGACCCCAAGAAACTCTTATGCAAGAGCAATTAGAGCCTTTTTCTCTCCCCAAGCAAGTTTCAGTGAACAATGTAAAACTGACACTTTTGCAAAGCTGCCATGGAGAAATCTCTGACTCTTGACGATTTTTTGTATCATGAGGACCAAACCATAGCAGAGGCCCTGAGCTTTTATGCAACTCATTGATGATCCAACAATATTCTGTTTAAGAGACAAAGGATGGGTGTGTTGTTATGATGAACAATACCATTCATTTACTTCCAAGACATTACACCATATATTTGCTTTTGAATAAGACTTTTTATCATCTTTCTATCATGACGACTGGCCAATCACGAAAACTAGGCTCTTTTAGACTATGAGTCTACTTATAAAACTGACAGAGCCAGCACAGGTTTTACAACATTGATGCTATTCATCACTACTGGGCTGTGTCAGCAGTCAGAAACACCTGCAACGAATAAAATAGCTTTCTTGATGTTCTCATTACTTAAAAAAGAAAAAATAGGCTATGTTCCTAAAATATAGTTCGGCAACTATCAGAAGGTACATATTAAAAATAGTGGTTCAACGGATCACAAATCTCACGGTTCGGATCACATTACGGTTTTTGACCCACGGATCGGATCATTTTTCGGATCAGCAAGAAAAGAAAAATATTTCAATTTAACTTGCTTTCCATTTATTACTTAAAGCGAAGTACTTCTTTGATACCACAGCAAATACTACTAGATTAACTAAGAAAGTTTAAACATGATTAAAGAGACAAGAGAACAGCCAGAAAAAATCAGAACAAATACACAAATTACAAGCATAGATAAATACAACAGAATATATTACAAATAAAATAAGGTTGGTAGTATTCAAATTAGGGAAATAGCACTGCATAGTGTTCACTGTATAAATTAAATATAGATTTTTATCGCAGCTGTTTTGTTGTTTGATGATCATTAAAGGGATCGTTCACCCAAAAATGAAAATTTGATGTTTATCTGCTTACCCCCAGGGCATCCAAGATGTAGGTGACTTTGTTTCTTCAGTAGAACACATTTGATGATTTTTTAACTTTAACCGTTGCAGTCTATCAGTCGTATAATGCATGGCAATGGTAACAAAATCTATGAGAGTAAAAAAAACATGCACAGACAAATCCAAATTAAACCCTGCGGCTCATGACGACACATTGATGTCCTAAGACACGAAACGATCGGTTTGTGCGAGAAACCAAACAGTATTTATATCATATTTTACCTCTAATACACCACTATGTCCAACTGTCTTTGGGCGCGTGCACGGCATCCGGTGCGTGAGGAGGTGTGTACGCGCTCACCTCTGTTCTTCAATGTTCAATGTAACTCTATAAGATTATTTTGTTTTATCATCTAAAAATCATCTAAGTATGATCATTTAAGCTGCATAATTGGAAGCATGATTCATGGATTTCCTTGGCAATAATAAAATACACACTGTTTGCTAGGCCTCTGTTTCCATGACACAATCAATATGAAAGCCTAAACTGATGCAGACTATAACATCCCATAAGCAAAGCATGAATTATCTATTTTGAGATTTGCCAGTAACTGTCTTGGAAACTATAGAGTTAACAAAGCTTACATAATTTCTCAGCTGCAGAGGTTTCTAGCACTCAGCAGCATCCTCCTTACATGCAGCCTATGTCAGGCAGGCGAGTCGCTCATGCGTGCTGGAGAAAGTGCCGCTAAATATAGATAATGGTACACCTACAGTATGGCTCTCCTTCACCGATCCTCCTTCTCTAGATGTCCAGAGACAAACAGAATCCATAAGATCTAAAAAAGGAGGATTGTGGGAAATGGCAGTGATATTTCAAGGTTTCTGAGGTCCTTTAATACACTAAAATAACTCTTATCTGAGACTCTTCAAGTAACTCCAAGGAAATATGTTTGAAGATATTTCAAAAAGTACAGTGAATGGTGCATTATATTGTATGCATTCCCATCAGAAAATACATATGAATACTGGGTACTTTTGAAGGGTTAGTTTAGTTCTTCCAAAAATGAAAAGTCTGTCATCATTTATTCACCCTCAAGTCATTCCGAACCTGCACAACTTTCTTCTGTAGGACACAAAAAGCTGATATTTGATACAACAAATACTGAGTTAATGATGACTGAATTTTCATTTTTGAGTGAACTATCCCTTGAACCAAACAACATGCCAAACAACAAGGATGAACTACTTAGATTTCATCATGTTTCATGCATAAACAGGGAACAGAAGAGAGGACTTTAAAGTGAGTTATCAGAGTTGCTGCAGCTGCCTGAGGAAAATTACAGATAAAAACAGGGGAATAACGGAAAAGACAGGAAGATACTGTCCTGATTTCCAGATGTTTCTGCAAACTCATACCAAAGACTTCTACCCTACGGTCAACTCCTCTTGAAAAGCCTTCTAATGTATAACAGCGCTTCCCCCCCCCCCCCCCAAAAAAAGTGTCTACCCTGCAAGTGTGCATGTGAAGCAGGGAGGGAGGGGGTACTTCAGTCATTTCTCATTCAACACTTCATATGAAAATCTGTCCTGCTTGACAACTCCAAAACAATTTCGCCCAGAGAGAGCCCAGTATAGTCGCACTGATCTCTACTTTATTGCACTTTTTTTTTTACCCTAGCGCACACTGGCTTTGGTTCAGCACTTCAGAACGCTTCAGCAGATGTGGGACTCTTATAGGTACTGAATACTGCCATCATCAACGGCGCTCTGCTTCATGGCAAGTGGTTTTGTTTTATCACAGTTTTAGAAGATTCGTAGACCTTTACTTTATGATAAAAAGTACTTCCAGACCAAATCCAAACCCTGAATACAAACATATGCCTTCTTATGGCGCTTTTCCACTGCATGGTACGGCACGGTATGGCTTCAGTACCGTACCGTTACCAAAACGTGACGTGTAAACTCAGCCAGCGAAGGATCGATGTCAGGCAGGCGGGACATAGACATAGACATAGACAACTGTTTTGAACGAGCGCAACTTTTTTTAACAACCAAAAAGTGGCTGTTTCGCTGTCTGTTGAGGAAATACAGACGTTCCTCTCGTTGATAGCAGAGGAGCGGATCCAGCAAGAGCTTGATGGGGCAACGCCGGAATGAAAATGTTTTTCAGGAGTCGCGGCAGTAGAGGCGGTGCAACTATAACGACATGTGAATAATCCCGCCCACTCTAAAGCGGTACTAAACTGCAGTGGAAACGCAAACCGAGCCGAGCCGAGCCGCTCCGTGCCGTACTGAGCCGTGCTGAGCCAAGTCGTACCACGCAGTGGAAAAGCGCCATTAGAAGCATACGCTTTGGTTTTTCCTACTTTATTCAGTCTACACTAAAAAAAAAAAGATGATGATTTATAAACAATTTTCACTCAGAAAAACAGCAAGTAACATTAAACATGAAATGTTGAAGTAGACAGACTGAAATAGTATTTTCTTGAAAACATACTCCAATAATCTTTGTTTTATTTACAACTTTGAAGGAATGAGCCATTATTGGCCAATAATGATAACCGATAATCAACAGTTTGTTATGGCCAATATAACAACAGTTTTACTTTTTATGCTGGAGCAACTGCTAAATGGCAACTGGTTTATTAAAAATTAGAAAATTTAAATTAGGGACAATATAATGCATGTTTGTTATCTAACCAACTCTTAAACCTTACGTTTTTTTTCAATTTGCTGACAAATAAGAAGATTTCAGTTTCATAATTTGAAAATTTGATGACTATAATCATAACAGTAATCTATAAAAACATATGTAGCCTATCTGTTTGTATGTTCTATTTACATATCATGCCTTTTTTGATAAAGGCATCAACTAGTAGAATAAAGGAAGAATATTTGTTTCACTTGCATATCACGATGAACAGATCTCAAAATAATCCTCAATTGTAATACAATAGCAAAAACAGCAAATATCCCACAATGATAAGCTGTAACTCTACTATCTGTATTAATAATAATAATTTAATTTCACAAGTTACCACCAAATAATGTATCAGCCACTGATATTTTTTGCACTTCTAATTTGCAGAGGAGATAACATGAGGTAAGGAGCGGGTGTGTGAATGTGTGATATGAATTTAGCCTCCTTTTCAAAACAAATCGACGGCAGACATGCACTGAGATGAGTCTGCATCCCAATTATCTGGAAAGCACTCAAAGGCCTGACTGTGGGAACACTGCACTGAAATTCCAGTGGTCCAATGCAGAGGGTATTGCTCTTTCAATGAAGAGAATCGGCTTCCAGCATCTGTCTTCTGCAGTGCTTCTTTTATATTCTACAGTAATTTCTCTGCCACTAAAACCCTATACAGGCCACATTACAACCTAAATCCTTATTGCAGTGAACAGCACTAGGCCACAGGAGCAGAGGGCTTCCATTCAATCTGAAAGTTCATCAGAGAGCTACTTTACAGGCCCTAATGTTCATTCTCTCCCTACTTGACATGTTTTTAGACATGCAACCTGCAATACTAAACACATAAAAACAGCCCTGAAATGCCACCGGCCAACACTGAGTAGCGATTAACAGTGCACATTAAAGTAATTGATGGCAAAGCCGAGAACATGCACAATCAGTGATGTGTAAAACTCCTGCTCATTAAATCAATTCTTTCCAGGGTAATGATTTATTCTTGTTTATGCGTCAAACAAGTGGGCCAGACGCTGCTTTGCAGGTGAATACATGCAGTATATATTCAGATAACTGTTGCTTCCCTTCTCTAAAAAGTTGTTTATGAAAATTTAAAAGACTGATATTCCAGTGATTCACAACAAACAATTTAGGTTTTTAACAGTTGTTCGAACTCTCAAAATTACAGGGTTATAACCATCAGCTCTAACCATCAAGTTACTAATCATACAAAGTACTGAATAGAAGTACACTTATGGCAAGCTGCTGTAACATTTATTTCTTAAAACTAACTAGTATCTATGTTAATTGTGCTTATTGTATAAACTTATTTATTAATAGTAAATTATCCAGTAGCATCTCACTAGTGTCTAAAGTCTGTGCTCAAATACTGACTAGTTGATGGGTTGCCTGAACAAAAGTTGACTAATATCTGTCCTAATAGGGTATATGTCGAACATCACCTGACCAAACCCGGAAAACAGGTCTCATTGCTTCCGCTTTTCGGAGAACGTGTTAACAGCCGTATTAAATAATAGCGATATCTATGGACTTTTAAGATAATCGGTTAAACTAGCTAGCTGTTTTTATTGTTGACGTTTTATTAAATTTTTATATCTAAATGTGAAAAGAATAAAATTAAAAAAAACTTTTAGATATCAGTCCGCATATGTGATGGACATTGGTATCTACATAGATATCTACTTTGAAGGCATCTTGAGTAAAACTGCTTCATATTTAACTAAGCATATGCAAAACGCTTGAACCAAAAAGCGACGAGACCCGGTTAACAGAATACGGAAATCTGTTGCGCATAACCCCTATTCAAAGTCAAATAGGTTTCGGTATATTAAAATATTAACAAGTCATCGCAAAAACTCAAAACTCATGGTGAGATGCTCAAAAAATCTAAACATGACAACTCTGTTGCATTGGCAATGGCCTCTGTTGCTAGTGTTACTAGAAATCACCAGCTGTCATAGAAATGAATATAAATGTAAACCGCTGTCTATGTAAACAACCCAAAACTAAACTTATTTTAAAAAAAAAAAAATTACTTAAACTAGTTCATCTCACTGTTTCACTATCATCATGACCAATTCCTTGTATGTAAATACTGAACAGTTACTGAATATATAGGCTAATAGTCACTATTGCACAAATGATTGTTACTTAGAAAAGAGGTACGAGTAACAAAAACATTTAATGAACGCATGTTAAAATGGCTTGCCATAATGGAACACTAAAGCGCAACACTGTTAAACCTCGCCGGCCGGTACATTGTTAAATGTAAATGTATCGTTTCTTTATAACGAAACGTGACTGGAGACATCGAATCGACTCCAGTTACTTCCTATACAAATGTTAGTGCTCATGAAATATTTATCCTCTTTTACCCATCCCATGCCTCCAGCACTCTTACCTTGCAGATTCTGCACTCGGATGTCGCTGATCTGCCCGATCAATTCCTCCCGTTCAAACCAATCATCCCATTCGTGTCCCGCCATCTGGATCAAGCAGAGAGTCGCTCGTTTTATGAAGCTCCCGTCCCGTGATGTCGGTCGATTTCTCTCTTATAAAGTGGCGGGTGGCCAGGCGGTGGCCATGAGTGGAGTTTGTGGGGGTTTCAGGGGTCTAGATCCGATCCGAAGAGATGCTGGTGGTCGGCTCCCGCATTGCTCCAGTAAAGTTACTTTGATTCCTCGTGACGCACAGAAAAGTCTCTCCAGCGCAGCTTGGAGAAGGAAGATGAGAGGGAAATGTGCGAGGAAAAACCACCTGGTTAATGTTTGCAGGATTCTCTGAGCACGCCCACACTACCTCTGCTACTCTGATGACGGGGCTGTCTCTCGCTCTCGTTTGATTCGTGAACGAATCATTGATTTGAACTGATTCTTTTTCAGTCGAATCGATTGGCAAAGCGAAGCCGGTTTACGTTATTAAATGATAGTATATGATTTACCTATTCATTCTCATTGGCCTGGTTTCACAGACAGGGTTTAGTTTAAGTCAGGATTAGGCCTTAATTCAATTAAATCATTTAAGTAGTTTTTATAAACGTGCCTTAGAAAAAAAAACATTACTGGGGTGCATAGACAAATGCAAAAAATGGCACTGACATATTTTTAAGATATGCTTTTTCAAAGCTTTTTCGTAGTTATGAGTATATCATCATCAGTGTTGGGGAAAGTTACTTGTAAAAGTAATGCATTACAATATTGCGTTACTCCCTAAAAAAAGTAACTAATTACGTTACTTAGTTACTTTTTATGGAAAGTAACGCGTTATATTACTTTTGCGTTACTTTTTAAATATGAGCAGGCCTTGATTGTTTTTAATATAAGAAGTTCTATTTATAGCAAATATAAAAGCCCTTTCACACCAAAAAGTGTAATGAATAAACCTCAGGCTGAAGCTAAAGTAAATTCACGTCTGTACAGCAGAACGCAGGAGAAGAAACACTCTTCAGCAATAAAAAAACAATGAAGCACAATTGTTAAAGTCATTTGTGCTTATTAGTATGGTTGAACTGGATCATCAAAGGTCAGCATCAAAGACATTGGTAAATAAAATGGGATTAGATACATTTGTGTTATTTAACATATTTAATTATTGCAGGTTTGCGTCATATTCTGAGTTTGCATTTCACTGTTTTAGTTCATTTTGATGAATACTAAATCTGTTTTTTGTGAGTGGGATGAATTAATGCACATTCACATTTAGTCTAGAACTACAGTAGCATCAGGTTCACACAGCGCACACAACTCCTCTGTACTCCCGATTTCTCCCAATATGGGGACAGGAGAGCTGTCAGTCAATAAATGGGAAAACAAAGTAACTGGCATTACTTTTTTGAAAAAGTAACTCAGATATTTTCTTGTAAATTAAAAAAGTAATGCGTTACTTTACTAGTTACTTGAAAAAAGTAATCTGATTACGTAACTCGTGTTACTTGTAATGAGTTACCCCCAACACTGGTCATCATATTAAGGAACTTTTTTGTAATTATGAGTTAATAATTCTCATGATGATGACTTAAGATTTTATGATATTTAGAAATGGTCTCATAACAATAACCCTGAAGTTAATAATAATATTTGTATGTCGTATTATTTTAATTTTTAAAGTATTTCCAGCTTTATATGTGTTTCCAATTTCCAAGTACAATATTAACTAACATACAAAATAACATTCTGAAAAGAAATATGTAAGTAAATTAAAACCCCAAAAATTATGAGTGTAGGGTATATGGGCATTACACCATAAAAAATAATTCTCCATTAAATTGTTAATAATAAGCATTAACTGGCTCCATGTCTTCTTCTAGAAACTTCTAGAAAGCAGCACCCAATGAAATGTAACCTACACTTAGGCTACTGATAAATATTCACTTCGAATCAAAGTTCCTACATCACGTAATTCTAAAACCTGTTAGCAAAACAGGTAAAATATGTTAGGTGTATATTAATATCTCATTAGCCTGCTATGAGATCCTAAGCCATTATGAGAATCGCTAACTCATAATTAAGATTTAATATCTTAATATTGTCACTCACAGAATCAAACCCTTCATCATGACTTTTTGAGGCTATTTTGAGTGAAGACTCAATAGAACAGGTGAATCAGCCATGAGATTCGGTTCATTTGAACAGACCGTCGAAGCGAATCGGTTCACTAAAATGAATCAGACTTTCCAACAACTGGTCTCTCTCGCTCTTTATCGCTGACGAAATACGTCTTGGAGGAATCGTGAATGTATGCGGTGTTGTGCGGCATATGGGTTGTGTAAATGTGAAGGACACAGTCGTTTATATGTGGCTTCTCTGCACGTTTTACACAATGACCGAGCTAAATCTGCTTCATGTGATGTGCAAATCACATACCCACCCCCACCCATCCCGCGAGCAAATATCCGACTGGTGGTTTAAAGTGAGCTGTAATGGACAACCATCTATTTTCGTGACCACTCCTGCAGAGCTTTTCTAATGAAACCAACAAACACTGCACAAGTCAATCTGATAAGAAACAAGAATAGTTGTGGTAAAGGTTATCGATTAAACAATAGTAAACTGGTGCAGAGAGCAGCACAGCAGCTTAAACTACTGTAGGTTTGATCTTGATCCGCCTGTTTTTGCTCTTGATGGAATTTAATCCTCCAGGAACATGAGTGAACACCAGATTACTGATATATCTTCACTAAATCAGCCAACATTTTCTTTTTAAAGTCTCACAAGCCGTCAAACTTGTATCAGTAGCCCTTAATGGAAAACACATCACATTGGTTTTGCTCATCACTGTGTAGTTTACAAAATTATTGTTTGCAAAACTTCAGATCTATAATAATTATGATTATACATAATCATTGTAGCCTGATATTTCACAATGAATGTTTCTTTAGGTCAGTAATCGGAGAGTTTTTACAATGCAAAGTAAAAGCAAGTGCATATAAGTTGCTTTGTGTTTTTAGTATACATGAGATCATATTGGGCTTCCTTTAGAAAATGTATTGTAGTAATAAGGTGTGCAGTCAGTTGACTACAACATCCTGATATTTGGTCCCAAAGCAAGACATAATATAGCCTATTAACAGGGATTTCCTGAAGAGGAGCAATGCAGTGCTGCTAACAACATGACGTGATGTGACGTGTAGACAAGTGTCCCATCCTCTGAATTTGTGCTCTGCATTTAACCCATCCAAGTGCACACACACAGCAGTGAGAACAAGAGGTGACAGAGAACAAGAGGTGTAACAGCGCTGTTGTTTTTGCATTGCAGTTATTATGATGAGACATGTCTGCAAGTGTCAGCTATGCAGAATATTCATAAAGATCGATGGGCACCAGACCAGTGTTCACCCACCCTCTGTTCCAGGCAGAGGCGGCTGTTGTGTAACAGGGAAGAAGATGAGAAGTAAAAACCGCCCACAAACAGAAGCTGGAACAAAATATTTCATCCATAGATCTTTGTCCTTATAGCATTCTACTCTTATAATGCAATGCTGAATAGTGGGTAAGACTGTTGGGTTAAATGTACAACACTATCCGGGACTGTGCATGCTTTCTGGAAATTGCTGATCTGTTTGAGATATTTACATTGATTTGCCTACAACGCATGTCTATAGTCGAATAGTAGCAGTTTTGAAAGACACACAATGAAGCACATTATATCGAACAAGCAAATAATATGGTTTGAATTCCTTAGGACCTTGAGATAATACCACTTGTTTGTGTTTCAAATACATTTCCTTTTCTGCTAATACTTCTACCCTGTAATAACCACACAAGAAAGCTGTGCAGTTCACTACCAGCCATGTTGAGACTCAGGTTCAGTTACAGCAGCCTGAGGGCTTCATAGTAGGTATGATGCTGCTGTTGCAGACAGGCAATCTAAAGGAAAACCACGAGAGATTGAAATAGGAGCTATGAACTGAAGATAAGCATGGCTGTATTAAAGGCACAACATGTACGATTTTTTAAAATTAAAATATCCAAAAACCACTAGAACAGTGTTATATATTTTGCTGACTTGTGTACTTACATTATCCATACATTATTAATGTTTCGAAGAATGTTTAAATCCAGAGAAATAAGCAATTTTAACTAGTGACACAGAGCGTGTAGATAGTGTCATTGTGTCGCCTGCCAATGACGTCATAACCCCTCGATTTCCGGTTTTGTTTTGTAGAAAACATGGAAACTCCAAATACGCTTTAATATGTGCGTTTTAAAAGACCGTGACGACCGCACAGAGTAACATAATAACAGAACTTTCAAACGTATCTAGTATGATAAAACAGCGCTGCGGTTTTTTTCACACATACGCACGACCGGAAGGAGCGGAAGCGGTCGACTGTGGCATAATAAAAGCTCTGCTGCTTTCGAGCCGTGTGTCACGCTCATTCAGCGGCCTCCTTTCGCTTCGACGGCTTTCAGCCTCACCCTGCTTCATTCTACTACGTTAATAAACCATTAGCTCATCCATGAACATGATTTCTCCCCGAGTCCCGTCGGATTGCATCAGCTGTGGGGATGAAGACGACAACTCCCATGATTCCACACTCAGTCACGCCATCATCAAACTACGCCTTTGCCTATTTGTTTATTTTGAATACACAATATTGTGCCTTTAACTTAAATGTACCACTGGAGCTTATGATGCTTATCAGGTCATAAAACCAACATCTGAGTCCATAAAACAATCCTTTGATTTATAATAACACAGTAGGTGTATTTTTTAAAATTTTGTATAATTTCACTTGTATATTTATGTAATGTAATTATTCATATATGTGACCGGAATAAACGAAGTAAACTTGACATCATTAAGTGGAGAGCAGGCACATGAATCATAACCCAATGCAAGTATGCACTGTCTCAGCATTGCTGCAGGGGGCGCTATAGCAGAAATCAGTGGAAATTACTTATTTTGTTTTTGGTTGGTTTTTCTATTTTTAAAGGGGTCATATGATGCTTTTTTAAAGATCCTTATTTTGTGTATTTGGTGTAACAGAATATGTTGACATGCTTTAATGTTCAAAAAACACATTATTTTTCAAATACTGTACATTATTGTAGGTCCTCTATGCCCCGCCTCTCTCAAAC